>NC_051399.1:16692315-16697315 GCF_015228065.2 Penaeus monodon | reverse complement strand
CGATAGTTAGTAGTTGGTGGTCACTGTTGCAGTCGGCACCAGGTCTTGTCTTGGCATTTTTTATGCAACTTTTCCATTTTTGGTTCAGCACAATGTAGTCAATTTGGTTGCGTGTTCTTTTGTCTGGTGAAAACCACGTGTACAAGTGTCTTGGGTGGTGTTGGAACAATGTATTGGCTATAACTAGATTATTTGTACTACAGAATTCAATAAAATCTTTACCTCTTTCATTTATATCTCCAAGGCCAAATTTTCCACAGATGTCATTTTTTAGATCATTTTTGCCTGCTTTGGTGTTGAGGTCTCTCATGATTACTTTTACATCTCTGTTAGGGATTGTGTCTAAAGTATCTTGGAGAGAGTTATAAAAATTTCCATTTCTTCATCACTTACAATATTGGTTGGTGCGTAGCATTGTATAATGCTAATATTATGAGGTTTTGCTTGTATTCTGACTTTTAAAATGCGATCATTTATTGGGCTGTACCCAATTAGTGCATTTGCAGTTTTTTTCGTGAGAATCATAGCAACTCCGTGACTATAATTTCCTTTTTCTTTTCCAGAAAAAAGAACTGTCTTGTTTTCTTTAGTTTTGAAACTTCCATTACTTTTCCAGTTGGTCTCACTTATTCCTAGTATTTGAATGTTGTATCTATCCATTTCGTTACAGACAGTATGTAATTTACCCATCTCTTTCATTTTCCTTACGTTCCACGTTCCGATTTTTAATGTGTTTCTTAATTGGACATGTTTTCTTTATCTTCTTTGTCTTCCAGATGCATGTTTAACATTGTCAGCCTGGTTGCCCACTGACTAACGCGCCCCTTGATAACCCACGCGACGAGCGATGTGGTATGAATTATCATTTCTGTATTTAATCATTGGTGTAGAGGTTTGTCAGGAGAAAATAAAAGTTGAGTGGAATCCCCCAGGCTCCTTCTCAACTCGCAGTCTCCAACTAACTAGGAGGAACTATCTCTGCCGCTTTAAAACAGTTACACTGTAATACGCCAGACATATTATTTGGTGAAACCAGTAATCAGTAGAACTAAAGGTGTTTTCACCAGATATCCACTGCCCTGCTGCCGACAGTTTCACCGCAACCCTGGTATAGGGAGCTAATAGGGTGCTATCCTTGTTCAAGGGAACCCCAGGGTGCAGTTTATTGTCTTACCCAGGACAGATATACATATATATATATATATATATATATATATATATATATATATATATATATATATATACATATATATACATATATATACATATATATATACATACATATATACACATATACACATATATATACATATATAAATATATAAATATATAAATATATATATAATATATATAATATATATTAATAATATATATCCTATATATAACAGCATATACATATATATGCATATACATATATTATTATACTTTTTATATATAATATATAATATATATATATATATCGTATATAATACATGCATACATTATATATATACTATACACACTAACTATAAGTATGCACAACTCTATACCATAAGTTCAGCGTTATATTTATCCATCTGTCAATAGTTATAAATGTCCGCACTATTTACAGGGGTCATCGTTCTGCATATCACTATTGATGCTATACCGCAGAACGAACAGAGCATCCAGGCTCTCAGAACCTAAGTTCAGGTAATTTTTCACGTCTGGGTAATGAGTTCATTGACATGCTTCACAGCTATGACGTACCTTGCCCTCGCGAACCAGCGGTTGTTCTGAAGCCACTTATGATCGTTGAACCGGATCCAATGGCTTCAGGACTAGTCTCCGAGCGATTTTCTTGAGTCTCTGAAAGTGACGATTGACCTCTTCAAGCTGTGTACGGACTTGGCCCTCTTCGCAGTGAAGCGTGGTTGATGCGCAACCTGTCTTGATTGTCTGATGCATTCAATTGTTGCTAGACTCTATGACGGCATCTCTGACTGCCCTCAGATCTTCTAAACTGATGCCTCGATGAACCTTACTCTATCCGCAGGGATATGGACGTTCCTGCTTACAGCCTCTGGGGTTGCCATCTTTGACTAGAACTGGTCATGACAGACCACCAGACTGCCATCTCTAGAACTGAATGAAAACTGATGCCCCTCTAGACTGAAATGCACATCTATAAAAGCAGGACCCAGGAAATGTCCAAACTGTGTACTGAGACCATATTGAGAGTTTTCACTTGACCATCAACAAGCATACCAAACGAGCACTCCCACCTCCCAGTGGACCCAAGGATGAAGATCCCTCAACCAGCGAGGACTTCACAATAGAGGTGTCAGACATAACAGACTCTGAATCCGAATACAAAGAAGTCTCTGATATAACTATCACCAAATAACATCATGACACACAATCTAAGCATACTTCAGTGGAACACCTATGGCTTTAATACAAGGAATGCCATCATCCATGCAATAGGGCGATCAAAGAACATTGACATTGTCATGCTCCAGGAGACATTAATAGAGGGGACTGTTCACTTCTAAGGGTATCATGTCTTCATGCTGCCAAGCACAGCTGGTAAAAGAGGTTTGATCACCCTGGTCAGAGCGACAATCCCTTGCTCTGCATAGCCGATGCACCGCACTGTGGAGAGTTGAATCTCTTGCCGTTGATATTCACCTGGCTGGGGGGCCCCTCAAGCTGTACAATGTGTACAGCAAGCCAGGCTGTAGGAGCTTAGACATCAGCCAGGTCTGTGCTACTACAGCACAAGACGGAGTGATCATAGGGGGAGACTTCAATGCACACTACCCCATCCTGGCTCTCTGCAGGGCACCGGATGCAGCAGGCCATCACATAGCCAACATGCTTAAGACTTTCCCTGAGATCGCTTTTCTCAATAGCCAAGAAACAACGCATGTAAGAGGAGGTTTAAACCTTACCTTGGCTACTGCAGCTCTGGTGGAGAGAATTAGATGGTGTGTCAGTGAGGCAATCACAAGTGACCATTATGGCACTGTTACTACCCTCATGGATGCTGGCCCAGTCCAAATGCCACAAGCAAACCCAAGATGGAAAACAGACAAGGCCAACTGGCAAGCCTTTCAGAATGCCTTGGCCCACTGTCTTAGTGGGCCAAGAGTGAAAACGTGGAAGTGCTTGAAGCCAGACTTATCAGTGCCATAAATCAAGCTGCCTCACAGAATATACCTAAAACTCGGCCATGGTCCAGGAGTTGTAGAGATGCCTAGTACTTTAATGACGAGATTAAGGAAGTCAACCACAGAGTGAACCTGTGTAGAAAACATTTCCGAAGGCAAAGAACCCTGGACAACCTAGCCCTCCTACGGGAAGCAGTCAGGGATGCCAAGGAAACTGCTATAAGAGTCAGGCAGGAAAAGTGACTGGAATGGTGCGAGTCCTTTGACCACCGAACCACCCTTACAGAGAAGTGACAACAAATCAGGCAAGCTACTAGCTGTTCAGTCCAGAGGTGCACACACCACAACCCTCAAGCAGAAGCAAACAGACTGGTGCACGAATTCTCTGTGAGAACAAGCAGCAACAATCTGCCAGCCAAACTACAGCCTACAACCAGGCAGACTTGCTCATATCAGAGAGGGGGCAGCCGAACCTGATAACTCTAGGGTTTCTAGAGACTCAGATAAAATAGCAACATCGTCAGCAAAGTCAAGATCGGTAATCTTGATATTGTTAAAGATGGGTAAAGGAGTTGATGAGTGAATGGGTTAAGGTAAGATTAGGTAAGGGGGATTAGATTAGGTGAAGGATATATATGCGTCTAAGGAAGAACAGGTTATCAAGGCAGAAACTGTGGGATTCTATAAGGATGTATGACAGGTTGGAAGGTCGGTGAAGGGAGGATAGGTGGGGGAAAGCAGGTACAGGCTGCAGGAAAGTGTGGACGGGACAACAGAATGAAAGAGGGACATTACATAGGGAACATATGGGGCGGATCAAACGTGGCATCAGATAAGTGTGTGTTAGATGGGTGTGGCCAATATGTAAATGGGCGAGAGCTGTTTCCCATCTGTTCTGATGAAAGGGAGCTGCCCAGTAAATTGACGAGTTTTACAGTATGTAATCTATTAATGCAAAGACTTGGCCAGAAAGACTGCCATTGGGTACAAAGGAAGGTCTTAAAGTGGGGTAATAATCCGTGGCAAGAATACGTGAAAAACCTCGTTGGTGTGATGTGGACATAGCTGTGGAACGTGCTAGAGTATCTGCCTGTTCATTGCCGGGCAATCCAACAGGATTGGGTACCCTGCAAAATCTCATAAGGGATTCGTCAGGTGCATAGACTTTGAGAGAGAATGAGTTATAGGAGTCAGTAAAAATAGTGAAGGAGGAAGAAAGCGAGTATATGTGTTTTAAGGCAAAACGGAATGTGTACAGCTCTGTAGTAAGGACACTGGATTCAGGAGGAAGGGGATATTTGAAAGTGCAAGTTGGGAAGGTTATTGCAAAACCAGTTCCAGAGGTGGATTTGGAGCCATCAGTGTAAACATGAATAATGGAGGAATGAGTGGAGACATGGTCAAGGAAATTTGTGAAAAGGACAAAAGGGGAGATATCTGATTTTGGTGGGTCAGGGAACAGAGGAGCAAATACGGAAGGTATAAGCCATGGAGGGACAGAATGGACAGGAAACGAAAGAGGTCAGAGATGGGGAAAGGAGGAATGGGAGAGAAGGGTATCCCATGTGAATGGAGAAAGGAATAAGTAAACATGGAGAGGCAAAGGTAGAAAGCAGGGATTGTGGGATACTTAGGGGAAGGGAAGTTGAAGGTGAGGTGAGGGTGAGGATGAGGGAAGTTGTTGGAAGCTAGCATAGCATCGGATAGAGAGATGGCATGCCTGATTCAGTGTACAGGCTCTCAACTGGAGAGGAGCCGAAGGCACCTAGTGCCAAACAAAGACCACAGTGGTGGATTGTATCAAGATGAACAAGAATGGAGGTTGAGTAGACATGGCATCCAAAATCAAGTGTGGAGAGGATCAAGGTA
>NC_051399.1:16679815-16684815 GCF_015228065.2 Penaeus monodon | reverse complement strand
TGAAAGAATTACCTTTGTTTGCTGCTGATCTGGGCGCAACAGCTGAGGGACCCATCGAGTGGAAAGCTTATTTAGCCCTAACCTCTCCACCAGAATTGTGTGTGCAGAACCCACAGAGATGTTGAGGTGTCTGATACTGATTTAGTGGTTATATGTCTATACTTTTCAATCATGTTACATCAATGTTTTCTTCACAAACTGACGTTGATGGTCTGCCACTGCGGGGCTCATTTTCAAATTTGTTTTTTCCACTTCTGTACTTTGTTTTCTTTGGGGCACTGTCACCATAACTGGTTCCAGAGCATCAATGATTTGCCTATTTTTCCAATTGAGTTTCACCATGAATTTAATGTTTGTCCTGGCCTCGATTTTGGTAGATTCCATGTTGCTTGAATGGTGCCTGACTTCCAACTGGTGGCAATGTGTTATTACCTGCATTAGGGGTTCATGTTTGAACACATTATAAGACGTTAGTACAAGAAAGTTCTGGTGCATTGAAATCAAAATCCTTCCACATGACTTTAAGTTATGGACTCTTTCCACTAAGTTTTTGAAGCCCCCTCATATAAATGAGGGTGTATGTATACACTAGTGTATTCGTGATCTTACTTTCTGTTTATAGTTTCCAATTATTCTACTTTCAGAAAAATAAAATACAAAATATTTCACTTTTTTTTTTTAGAAAAAAATTGTTGCACCATCCACATTAGAAACACATTCCTGCAGGTCACATCTTACCTGATAATTGTGTGTATTCGCCATTGCACAAGAGCCCTCAGTGTTTTTTGCCTGAAGATTTTTATCTGAGTGATACAGGCAATCCAAGACTGCCTCTAGATGAGTTGGAGTGAGAGCTTCCTCAAGCACAGAAAACACACTTGCCAATGCTTTGAGACCCACGTACTTCAGGTCTACATTACTGCTCTTCAAAAACCTACACAAGAAGATTATGAATATAAATATACACATAACTATATAAACATTACAGATAACTATGTATTTGTGGGTATTTATAAATAAATAAGTAGGTATTTATATATTTGTGTTTTATATATATATATATATATATATATATATATATATATATATATATATATATATATATATATATATATATATATATATGTATATATAAATATATGTGTATGTCTGTTTGTGTGTGTGTGTGTGTGTGTGTGTGTGTGTGTGTGTGTGTGTGTGTGTGTGTGTGTGTGTGTGTGTGTGGGTGTGGTGTGTGTGTGTGTGTGTGTTGTGTGTGTGTGTGTGTGTGTGTGTGTGACGTGTGGTGTGACTGTGTGTGTGACTGTGTGTGTGTGTGTGTGACTGTGTGTGTGTGTGTGTGACTGTGTGTGTGTGTGTGTGTGTGTGTGTGTGTGTGTGTGTGTGGTGTGTGTGTGTGTGTGTTGTGTGTTGTGTGTGTGTGGTGTGTTTATGTGTGTGTGTGTTGTGTGTATGTGTGTGTTGTGTGTGTGTGTGTATGTGTATGTGTGTGTCTGTGTGTGTGTGTGTGTGACTGTGTTGTGTGTGTTGTGTGTGTTGTGTGTGTGTGTGTGTAGTGTGTGTGATGTGTGTGTGTGTGTGTGTGTGTGTGTGTGTGTGTGTGTGGTTGTTGTGTGTGATGTGCTGTGTGTGTGCTGTGTGTGTGTCTGTGTGTTGTGTGTGTGTGTGTGTGGTGTGTGTGTTGTTGTGGTTTTGGGGGGGTGTGGGGGTTGTGTGTGGTGTGTCTGTGTGTTCTGTGTGTGGTATTAGATCATGCATGCATGCATGCTGCAGTATGTTGTAGTATGTAGATGTTGATGAGTTGATGTATGTTGTATGTAGTATGTATGTATGCCATCCCAAAGCATCCTGCAGACGCAAGTAATAACCCTTGGCGTTTTTCAACGCCAGAGATCAAGATGTAGACCCGGAAAAGGAGTTTGAGCCCGGCGTTGGAAATGCGAGACAATGGGCGCTTGCTGTTGGAGCTTTGCACTGAGCAGAAAATGGTCCACCAACCCATCTTCCGCAAAGGAAAATTGAAAAAACCCGGGCCCTCACCCAAAACATTGGCCTCATAATACTTCCTAGTGCCCCAAAACCCCAAAGGATGCCCTTACACCAAGTGATGCCAGGCAAAAGCACACTGACCACGTTTTGGCGCTGAGACTCGGCGCACTTCAACCCCAAACCCCAAGAAGGGGGGGCCCCCCCCACGAAAAAGTTCGTCTCGAGAAGCTTCAGTCACTGAAGTAAAAGCTGACTTCAGGCAGACCTACAGCCCAAGTTTGAGAGTGCGACTCCCGCAAACCCCCTCACCTGAAAAACTCTGGGTCAATAAAGACTCCATCCTGCAAACATCAAAGAAGTTTTGGGGGTTTCCACCAAGAGGAACAAAGATGGTTCGTGAGAACAACCAAGAGTCCAGGAACTGCGACGAAAAGAGGAGCCATCGGGCCCCACCGGGCTCAGCCGGCATGTCCTGTGAAGAAAGCTGTTTTCCCGTCCATTTGCAGCAACCTCCAGCGCAAGCTTCGAAAATTTCCAAAAATGATGGGGACCACCACGCAGAAAAAAACTCGTTTGCCAGCCCGGGTGACTACGAGGTTTCTATGAAGCCCTAAAGGCAGTATAGGGTTTCCTACTCACCACGCCAGAGTCCTTTGCGCAGTGCAAGGGGAGGCGCTTCAAGACAAAATTTTCCATCCTGGCCTTTGGTCCGGCACTTTCACGTGACCGCGTCGTCCAACTCAGCTTTCTCCGCATTCGCAGAAGCCAGTCATAGGGGAAATTGGGATGAACACCATCTTAAAGAAATTTTTCAAAAGCCATAAGCACGAAGGTGGCAAGGTAGCGGATTTTGGGGGGATCCCACCAGAATCTGGAAAGAAGGGGCCCAACCTAACAGCAAGCCCCACAACTCCTGTCTTTTGTTGGGGACGAGCAAGTTTCCCAAGAGACCTCCTGATGCAGTCATTTCCTTTTTGTACAAGAAAAAAGGGAAATCGGATGCTCAAACTCCCGGGGGGAAAAACTTTGCTTCTATGGAAAAAGTCTTCGCCCGAGTGTTCTGAACAGATTGTACCCCCATCGCTAAAACCCCTTTCCCAAAAAACCCAAAGGGGATTCAGGACCAACGGGGGCACCCAGACATGGTTTGTCCTCAGGCCCCAGAAAAATGCCGGAGCAGAACAAAGGCTGTAGTGTTTTTGTGGATCGCCCAAAAGCTTTGACACGGAGCAGGAAGGGGGTATGAATGATCAGGGAACCCTTGGTCCCCCCAAAGTTCCTCAGCATGGTCACCAAATTGAAAAATATAAAACAGGGCCCAAGTCGGTTGAACAGCGCCCTTACCCTTCCCCATGCAAGGGGGAAAACGGGGTTGTGTTCTGACACCTACACTTTTCGCATCTTCGCTTCCAAAAGCGGGCCACTGAAGACCTTGACGATGACGAAGTTGAATCCGCTACCCGCCTAACGGCAGTCTTAAAAACCAGGAACGCATGCCACAAAAAAAATTTTGAGCACTGACCCGGACCTCCTCTTCCGACGATGCTGCCCGTTGCCCACAGGGAAAGAGCTTGCGCCCCCTAACATCTTGCTTTGCAAGGCTGCGCAGCCTTCGATCGGGTCAGAGAAAAAAAAGGGGTCCTCCACCAGCCTGCCCCTGGGAAAACCGCCCCTCACATCACTATTGGCAGACTGACTGAAAGCATTCACCGTTCACCACCTGGGTGTACCTCACATCAGATGCCAAAATCGACAGGGGGGGGACAAAAAGATTACCAAGGCAAAAAGCGCTTTTGGCAATTTTAAGAGGTCTGGAAAAACAGACAGCTGAAGAAGGGTACGAAATCAGTGTCTCAGAGCGTCTACCACCACCCTGCTGTACGGGTCCCAGTCATGGAAAATCCGTCACCACCTGACTCCCAGAGCGTTCCCCAGCGCTGTTCCCCACCACCTCAAATCCACTGGGGTGACTAGTCACCAACGTTGAGGTTCTCGAACGGGGGTTCCATTGAGGGCCGCTCTGAAGTCACTTTTCGGGCAGGGCAGTCTTAGAATGGGGAAAAAACGCCCGCCCGTAGCCCGACGGCAACTTTCCCAGGCCCCCAGACAAGGTCCCGAGAAAAAAACAAAAACTCCCTCAAAAAGCCCCCAGTGCCTGTCACATTTTACCACCCCAGTGGTCGACACTCGTGTTGATCGCCAAGCCCGGCGCCACCCCGTTTACCGGCCGCCTCCTCCTTCAGGACTCCCAGCTTAAACCGAAGGAAACGCCGATGGGGACCGGGAAGCCTCAAGCAGCTGTACCAGGGAAGATTTTGCTGCAGTCGCTGCGGGCGGACACCGTCCCGCACGGGGCTTGTCGCCCCCAAGGTGCCTGGCGGTGGGCAGCCCCTTTCATAATCTTCTTTTGCGAAGCAAACCTATTTTGTAGTTTTGTTGTAGTTTTGTTGTATGTGTGTGGTGGTGGCTGTGTGTGTGTTTTTGGTGGTGTGTGTGGTTTGTGTATGGGGTATGGGTTTGTGTATGTGTTGGGGGTATGTGTGGGTGTGAGGTTGTGTATGTGTGTGTAATTTAGTGTTGGGGGTATGGTTGTGTATGTGTATGTAGTGTAGTTGTATGTGGATGTATTATGTGTTTGTTTATTGTGGAGTTGTTGTAATGTTTTTATGTGTGTGTGGTTGGGTGGTGTGGGGGGTGTGTGTGGGGGGTGTGTGTGGTGGGGCGGTGTGTGTGGTGGCGTGATGTGTGGTTGGTGTGTGGGGGGGGTTGTTGTGTGTGTGGGGGTTTGTGTGGTGTGTGTGTGTGTGTTTTGTGTGTGGGGTGTGTCGGTTTTGTCTGTGGTGTGTGTTGTGGTGCTGTGTGTGTGTGGTCTGTGTTGTGTGTGGTGTGGTGATGTGTGTGTGGGGTGCAGTGTGTGTGTGGTGGGGCATGGTGGTGTGTGTGCTGCTGTGTGTGTGTGTGGTGCATGTGTGTGTGGTGGTGCGGGATGTGTGTGTGGTGTGTGTGGGATG
>NC_051399.1:16667315-16674815 GCF_015228065.2 Penaeus monodon | reverse complement strand
GAGTCTGCAGCGCAAATCGATGGCAGTGGACTTTTGCACGGGCATCACTCTGGTGTGAAGGACATCCCTTTAGGGCTTTTTTTGGGCACTGGGCTATCTATGAGGGGCCCAAAGTTTTGGACGGGGTGCATCCGGTTTTTTCAATCTGTCCTTTTGCTGGAAAGGTGTTGGGGATGCCCGTTGCTGCTATGCAAAGCTCCAACAGCAAACGCCCCTTTCGTCGCGTTTTTAAAGCCCTGTCTGCCCCCCGAAAATCCTTTCCAGGCATCTACATCTTGACCTACTCTGCGTTGAATCGCCCAAGGGGTTATTACCCCTTTTCGCTGCAGGGGTCTTTTGGGGATGGCATACATACATTCCTAAAATCATACTACATACATACTAATACATACATAAAAACATACATGCATGATGATGATGCATGCATGCATCAAAACCACACACAGACACACACAGCACACAACACACAGACCCCACACACCCCCCACCACACACACCCACACAAACACACACACCCCCACACACAACACACAACACACACACACACAGACCCACACACACACAACAGACACGACACACACACACACGACACACACACACAGAACACACACACACACAGAGACACACACACACACACACACACACAACACAACACACACACACACACACACACACACAGCCACACACACACATCACACACACACACACACACACATACACAACACACACACACACACATACACACACACACACACACACAACACACACACACACACAACACACACACACACCCCACCCACACACAACACACACAGTCACCCCACACACACACACAGTCACACAACAAAACAACACAGTCAACCCACACACACACACACACACAACACACACACACCACACAACACCACACACACACCCACACCACACACAAAACCCACACAACACACACCCCACACACACACACACCGAAACACACGCACACACACGCACACCACACACACACAAACAACATCCATAATATTAAAATATACATATAAAATATATATATATATATATAAAATATATATATATATATATTTTTATATATATAATATAAAATAAAATATAAACACAAATATATAATACCTACTTATTTATTTATAAATCCCCAAAAATACATAGTTATCTGTAATGTTTATATAGTTGTGTATATTTATATTCATAATCTTCTTGTGTGGGTTTTGAAGAGCAGTAATGTAGACTGAGTACGGGGTCTCAAAGCATTGGCAAGTGTGTTTTCTGTGTTTGAGGAAGCTTCACTCAAACTATCTAGGGCTCTTGGATTGCCTGTATCACTCAGATAAAAATCTTCAGGCAAAAACACTGAGGTGCTCTGTGCAATGGCGAATACACACAATTATCAGGTAAGGGATGTGACCTGCCGGAAGTGTTTCTAATGGGGATGGTGCAACAATTTTTTTCTAAAAAAAAAAATGAAATATTTTGTATTTTATTTTTCTGAAAGTAGAAAAATTTGGGAAACTATAAACAGAAAGTAAATCACGAATACACTAGTGTATACATACACCCTCATTATATGAGGGGCTTCAAAAACTTAGTGGAAAGAGTCCATAACTAAAGTCATGGGGAAAGGGATTTTGATTTCAATGCACCAGAACTTTCTTGTACTAACGTTTTATAATGTGTTCAAACATGAACCCCCTAATCAGGTAATAACATATTGCCACCAGTTGGAAGTCAGGCACTGTTCAAGCAACATGGAATCTACCAAATCGGGGCCCAGGACAAACTTTAAATTCATGGTGAAACTCAATTGGAAAAATGGGCCCAAATCATTGATGCTCGGGAAAACCAGTTATGGGACAGTCCCCCAAAGAAAACAAAGTACAGAGTGGAAAAAAACAAATTTGAAAATGACCCCGCAGGGCAGACCATCAACGTCAGTTTGTGAAGAAAACATTGATGTAACATGATTGAAAAGTATAGACATATAACCACTAAATCAGTATCAGACACCTCAACATCTCTGTGGGTTCTGCACACACAATTCTGGTGGAGAGGTTAGGGCTAAAAAAGCTTTCCACTCGATGGGTCCCTCAGCTGTTGCGCCAGATCAGCAGCAAACAAAGGTAATTCTTTCAATGGAAATTTTGAACAAATGGAATGAGGAATCTGAAGCTTTTCCCGCAGAGAATTGTGACATGGGATGAAACATGGCTCTACAGTACAATCCCAAGGACAAAAATCAATCAAAACAGTGGCTGCCCAGGGGTGGAAGTGGACCAGTCAAAGCAAAATCTTAGTATTCAAGAGGAAGGTCGGACCACGTCCTCTGGGATGCAGAGGGGATTTTGATGGTTGACTTCCTCGAGAGCAAGAAAACAATTTCACTGATTATTATGATTGAATTTGAGAAAACTGTCCCAAAAAATCTCAGAAAAACGCCTGGAAAGCTGCATCTTTCCACTACGAAATGCACCTCTCATGGCACTCAGCAGACAAAAGCATGCTACATAAATTTCCATTGGAAATCGTCTGATATCCACCATCAGACTGATTTAGTCCCATCCAACTTCTTTTGGTTTCCAAAAGAAGATGTAAAAAGAGCAGCTCTGATATAGCTCAGACCCCATTACTTCCAACTGGCTGCAATGCTTTTTACATGCATTTAATTCGAACATGTTATGGCATGTTGGTACAAGAATGTTTGGATGCATTGAAATCAAAATCCTTCCTTATGATTTTGTTATGAACTTTTTTCCCTTAACTTTTTGAAGCCCCCTAATATATATATGGGTTTTTATAAATGTAAATATGAATATGAGCAGACTATACTATTACTTTAGATAACAAGTTAAATAAACAAATTTCACAAAAGTTAAATAATTAATTTATAGAAATCAGTCTTTTTTATATAGTGTTTAAGGTTATAGATTCGTGACATGTGTAAATATGAAAAATAATTTTTTATATATAATATATATAATATATAAAATAAAATAATTATTATATTATATATATATTTTATTTCCCTCTTTCTCGTCATCCTTCTTTTTTCTTAGAAAAATATATTTGCAGGCTGTGTGCTCAACTTTGTTGGAGTTCTGTGGACGAACTGAAGGACAGATGACCCAAAAGCAATTCTGGAAGAACTGTCATCAATTTTTGCCAAATATGTAGAGATGTAATGTGGTGTGTGGATTTCCTCTCACCTTCTGATTGGTTCAGTGATTCCAGAAAAAAAATTGACCCGATAACATTGTACAAGTAAATTGAACAGGGTAAGCTTAACCATGTATATTACATGTATGTGATGTGTATTTATTTGTATGTATATATGTAATGTGTTCAATGTGTATATATATATATTAAAATATATATATATATATTATATATATATATAATATATAATATATATATATATATAATATATATTATTATTATTATATTATATATTAATATTAAAATTTTATATATATATACATATGTTTTGTATATACATATGTATATATGTATATATATATATTTTATATATATATATATATATAACATATATACATATGTATATACAAAAACATATGTTATATATACTACATATATAAATTAAAATTATATATAATAAAATAACAGATATATAAAAATATATATATATATATATATATATATATATATATATATATTTTATATATATATATAAAAATTTTATATACACATATGAAAAACATATACATATATAATACAAATAAAAACACATCACATACATGTATATATACATGTTAAGCTTACCCTGTTCAATTACTTGTACAATGTTTTCAGTCAAGTTTTTTTTTGGAATCACTGAAACCAATAATCAGAGGTGAGAGGAAATCCACACACCCCATTACAATCTCTACAGTATTTGGCTAAAAAATTTATGACAGTTCTTCCGAATTGCTTTTTGGGTCATCTGTCCTTCAGTTCGTCCACAGAACTCCAACAAAATTGAGCACACAGCCTGCAAATATATTTTTCTAAAGAAAAAAAGAAGGATGACGAGAAAGAGGGAAATATATATATATATAATTATATATATAATATATATATATAATATAATTTTATATATTATATAAATTATTTTTCAATTTACACAGTCACTGAATCTATAACCTTAAAACACATATACAAAGGACTGATTTCTATATACATTAATTTATTTAACTATGTGTGCAATTGATTATTTAACTTGTTTTATCTAAAGTAATAGCTATAGTCATGCTCATATTCATATTTACATTTATAAAAACATATATAATTAGGGGGCTTCAAAAGTTAATGGAAAAAGTTCATACTAAAAATCATAAGGAAGATTTTGATTTCAATGCATCCAAAACATTCTTGTACCAACATGCCAAAAACATGTTCGAATTAAATGCATGTAAAAAGCATTGCAGCCATTTGGGAAGTAATGTGGTCTGAGCTATATCAGAGCTGCTCTTTTTACATCTTCTTTTGGAAACCAAAAGAAGTTGGATGGGACTAAATCAGCTCTGATGGTGGATATCAGACGATTTCCAATGGAAATTTATGTAGCATGTTTTTGTCTGCTGAGTGCCATGAGCAGGTTTGCTTGTCGTAGTGGAAGAGATGCAGCTTTTCCAGGGCGTTTTTCTGAGTTTTTTTGGGGACAGTTTTCTCAAAATTCAATCATAATAATCAAATGTTAATGTTTTCTTGCTCTCGAGGAAGTCAACCGACAAAATCTCCTCTGCATCCAGAGGACATGGTCCTGCCCTTTTTCCTCTTGAATACAAAGTTTTTTGCTTTGACTGGTCCACTTCCACCCCTGGGCAGCCACTGCTTTGATTGGTTTTGTCCTTGGGATTGTATAGTAGAGCCATGTTTCACCCCATGTCACAATTCTCTGCAGAAAAGCTTCAGAGTCCTCATTCCACTTGTTCAAAATTTCCATTGAAAGAAATTCTTTTTTTGCTGCTTGTTTGGGCGCAACAGCTGAGGGACCATCGGGGGAAAGTTTATTTAGCCCTAACCTCTCCACCAGAATTTTTGTGTGCAGAACCCACAGAGATGTTGAGGTGTCTGATACTGATTTAGTGGTTATATGTCTATACTTTTCAATCATGTTACATCAATGTTTTCTTCACAAACTGACTTTGATGGTCTGCCACTGCGGGCTCATTTTCAAATTTGTTTTTTCCACTTCTGTACTTTGTTTTTCTTTGGGCACTGTCACCATAACTGGTTCCAGAGCATCAATGATTTGCCTATTTTTCCAATTGAGTTTCACCATGAATTTAATGTTTGTCCTGGCTCGATTTTGGTAGATTCCTTTGTTGCTTAAATTTGGTGCCTGACTTCCAACGGGTTGCAATGTGTTATTACCTGCATTAGGGTTCATTTTTTGAACACATTAAGACGTTAGTACAAGAAAGTTCTGGTGCATTGAAATCAAATCCTTCCACATGACTTTAAGTTATGGATTTTTCCACTAAGTTTTTGAAGCCCCCTCATATAAATGAGGGTGTATGTATACACAGTGTATTCGTGATCTTACTTTCTGTTTATAGTTTCCAATTATTCTATTTTCAGAAAAAAAATACAAAATTTTTCACTTTTTTTTTAGAAAAAAATTGTTGCACCATCCACATTAGAAACACATTCCTGCAGGTCAATCTTACCTGATAATTGTGTGTATTCGCCATTGCACAGAGCAGCTCAGTTTTTTTGCCTGAAGATTTTATCTGAGTGATACAGGCAATCCAAGACTGCCCCCTAGATGAGTTGGAGTGAGAGCTTCCTCAAGCACAGAAAACACATTTGCCAATTTGCTTTGAGACCCACGTATTTCAGGTCTACATTACTGCTCTTAAAAAACCTACAAAAGAAGTTATAAATATAAATATACACTTTAACTATAAAAACTTACAGATAACTATGTATTTGTGGGTATTTAAAAATAAATAAGAAAGGTTTATTATATATTTGGTTTTATATATATATAATATAATATATATATATTATATATATTATATATATATATATATATATATATATAAAAATATGTATATATAATATATGTGTATGTCTTTTTGTTTTGTGGGGTGTGTGTGTGTGTGTGTGTGTGTGTGTGTGTGTGTGTGTGTGTGTGTGTGTGTGTGTGTGTGTGTGTGTGTGTGGTTGTTGCTGTGTGTGCGTGTGTGTGCGTGTGTGTGCGTGTGTGTTGGTGTGTGTGGTGTGTGTGGTGTGTGTGGGGTGTGTGTGTGTGTGGGTTGGACTGTGTGTGTGTGTGTGGTGTGTGTGTGTGTGTGTGGTGTGTGGTGTGTGTGTGTGTGTGTGTGTGTGTGGTGTGGTGTGTGTGTGTGTGTGTGGTGTGTGTGTGTGTGTGTGTGTGTGTGTGTGTGGGTGTGTGTGTGTGTGTGTGTGTGTGTGTGTGTGTGTGTGTGTGTGTGTGTGTGTGTGTGTGTGTGTGTGTGTGTGTGTGTGTGTGTGTGTGTGTGTGTGTGTGTGTGTGTCTGTGTGTGTGTGGTGTGTGTGTGTGTGTCTGTGTGTGTGTGTGTCTGTGTGTGTCTGTGTGGGGTGTATGTATCATGCATGCATGCATGCATGCAGCATGTATTATGTATGTATGTATGTATGTATGTATGTATGTATGTATTGTATGTATGTAGGATGTATTTTATGCCATCTCCAAAGCATCCCTGCAGACGACAAGGAAATAATCCTTGGCGATTTCAACGCCAGAGTAGGTCAAGATGAATGCCGGGAAAAGGGAAAAGTTCTTGGCAGACACGGCGTTGGAAACTGCGACGACAATGGGCGCTTGCTGTTGGAGCTTTGCCTGAGCAGCAACTGGTCATCACCAACACCATCTTCCAGCAAAAGGACAGATTGAAAACAACCTGGATGCACCCTCAGTCCAAACATGGCACCTCATAGACTACGTCCTAGTGCGCCAAAAAGAACCTCAAGGATGTCCTTCACACCAAGAGTGATGCCCAGTGCAGAATGTCACACTGCCCATCGATTAGTGCGCTGCAGATCAGGCTGCACTTCAACCCAAACCAAGGAAAGGGAGGGCCCCCCACGAAAAGTTCGATCTCGAGAAGCTTCATCATCTGAAGTGAAAGCTGACTTTCAGGCGGGACCTCCCAGTCCAACTTGAGAGTGTCGACTGCCGCAAAGACCCTCCCCTGAAACACTCTGGGATCAACTGAAGACTGCCATCCTGCAAAACATCTGAAGAAGTTCTTGGGTTTACCCCCAAAGAGGAACAAAGACTGGTTCGATGAGAAAAACCCAAGAGATCCAGGAAACTGCTGACGAAGAAGAGGTCAGCCCATCAGGCCACCGGGCCTCAGCCGTCATGTCCTGTGAAAAAGCTGTCTCCGTCTCATTTGCAGCAACCTCCAGCGCAAGCTTCGAGAGACCCAGAATGAGTGGTGGACCAAAAACCACGCAGAGAAAACTCAGCTTTGCGCAGCACTGGTGACTACAGAGGCTTCT
>NC_051399.1:16657315-16662315 GCF_015228065.2 Penaeus monodon | reverse complement strand
AAAGAAATAGCAAAGTTACACACACTCCCCATAGGTACTACAGAGGATATTGATTTAGCATTTCAAATCCTAAGTCAGATGTACTGAGGTATGAAAAGATGGAGTAATACCATGCATATTAATGTTGATAAATAACACTCTCCTTGACCAAGACTCAATTGAGTCACTCGGGTATGAGACCGGAGGGCCAGTGAACCAACCATGCCACACGACCCACTAAAAGAGTGTGCAACTAGGATTTCACTAGCTCCACAACATCCCTATCTATTAGGTAATGTCTACGGAGCTCTATTCACATGACTTCGACTCAGCTGCCAGTCCTGTGTACATTGCCACATTCCTGAGAAGTACCCTGCCAGAGACAGTATGTGCAACAACTGCAGCCATCATGGTCACTGGGCAAGGACACCCAAATGCTCTGCTATATCTGCCCAGTGTCATGTTTGTAGCCACTTTGGACATTAAGATAAATGCTGCAGGACCACGAAAAAGGACAGGCATCAGAGTAACATGGTGCTCACCCAACTTCCAGTATGCTTCAAGTGATACAAGTGATATCATTGCATTGGAGAGACCTTCCTCCTCTACTAGCAAAACACCCAGCCCATCTGTGCCAAGCTATCTCATGTTGAAACTACATCCAGCATCCACGGTACCAGACACGGTGCAAACATTACAGTTATTGGATGACACCTTGACGTGCACATATCTCTGAGAGCTGTCTATCATATCTTCAGCATTCCCTTAACTATTCTTGAGTGAAGCATGTAAACAGAATCAAGGTGTTGCCTTTAATTGCCACCACATCATTTTCAGCAGCTAAAGAATACTTTCAACAAGAATTCATGCTGGTTTTCAAGAACAATTGAAGTCAGCTCCACTTATGCCATGCTGGGACCTCCCATGAGGATCCACCTCAAGGAGGATGCCATCCCATCTGCTTTCCACATTTATTCTCACTTCCTGACCCCGTAACCTATTGGATATCCTCTCAGAATCCCTGCCTTTTACTTAGACACCTTATTCTTCTTCAGACACATTAATATCCTCCATTTGATCTAACTGTCCTCTCCTTTAGCCCATTTCTGCTGGGCCACGCCTATAGCTATCATAACCAAATCAACGTGCCAGGTATGGCTATAGGCAATGCGATGAACCAAACGGACTCCCAGGCTAAATGGTAGGAGGGTTGCCAGAAGCCTCTGGAGCCAGTAACACAGAGTGATTTCTGATACCGTCATTAAAGGGTTAACTCCTTCTCCTTTTAACAACTTTACCTTACACTATACCTCATCAGCTTCAACTCTCTACTCTTTCACTGTCATATTACCCTCTAGTATTGTTCAGCCTCTAACTTCACCCTAATCATCAACTCATTCCTGACTCTTTATGCTACATGACCTCTGATGTCTAGCATATTTATCTGTTTTAACTATTTACCATTAACACCCTGTCAGATTACCTTAGCATTCCAGAGCCAGGTCACGAAGAACTGGATTCCATGGCAGTGCAGGGAATCATTAAAACAGCAATCAATACCCCTTTGGACTGGTGTCAGCCTCTTGTTGTGTAGGCAAGGACACTGGTGTATGCTTGTGCAAACTGCCCAAGCATCAGTACAACCAACATGCTCCTTACCACGATTGAGTGCTGGACAGCACTTTCCGCATTCAAGACCAACATTTCACTGTTGGGACAAAATCGGGGTCGTCAGGGGCTCTCGCAAGTCAAGGAACTATGAGATCTGCCAAACAGTGGTCTTGTATGGTGGCTGAATCACTGTTTCTTCATTCTGTGCCCCCTTTCCTCATATCCCTGTGGACTCTGCACAGACTTTGAAATGCATCAAATTTAATAACACCTATAATCCCAGGAAAAACAGTCCACTCATAATAGAACTACAATAGTACTATTTATCGGTTTACTTTTATATATTTATTCATCATTATATATTTATTTATCAATTTATATATCTTTTCTATTATAAACATTTTTTCATATATATATATGTATTTATTCATTTAATATACTTTTTCATTTACACACAAACACCACACACCACACACACACCCACACACACCCAAAAACACCACACACCCAACAACACACACGCACACACACACACCACACACACACACACACACACACACACCACACACACCCCACACACACACACACACACACACACACACACGCACACGCACGCGCACGCCAACGCGCACGGCACACGCACACACATATACGTATAATACATTTTATTTTTTTTTTTTTTTTTTTTTTTTCAATACATACATACATTTAAATATACAATAATATATATATACATAACATATTTAGATAGATACTTATATATACATATACATAATAGAGACAGATACATATATATATATATATATTAATATATATATATATATTATATATATATAATATATATATACATACAGACAGATACATATATATATACATACAGACAGATACTATATATATACATATACATACATACAACATATATGGGACAGATACATTAAAACATACATATATATAGATAGATAGATAGGTAGATAAGTAGAAGATATATAGATAGTTTTAATAAATAGTCTGTGCATTGGGGGTTTTTCTACCATATAATACATATGTGTAATATATACCATATACATATATACATATACACATACATATTTAATACATATATACATTATACAAACAAATATTATAATATATATATATATATATATATTATATATATATATATATAAAATTTTTATATAATATATATATATATATATATACATATACACACACACATACATATTTTTTTACACTTTAAAATGTTTACATATGTAGTATGCCATTTTATCAGGAATGCATATACTCACCCTAGTACAACCTTTAGAGTGTGGTGACAAGGCATCGTGGTATGGCATAGTTTTTAATGGTGAAAACACTTCTAGCAGTACTGAAAAGAGAGCAACTTCCTTACCACCCCCATGGCTGACGCAAAAACCAAATGTAATGCTTCAATTACTTCCTTGGGTGGCTGCCACTCTCTTTCTGATAACAACTGCAACACTCTGGGGGGGAAAAATGATAGATTAAGGAAGACTGTAACTAAGAAAATAAATTATCTTTTAATACATAAATAACAATTAAATATATTGCCAAATTAATACATTTTATTAATAATAATACAATTTACAGTAGTCTGAACAATAATGAGCACATATACATGCATGGTTAGGTACACAAGTAGTATAATCAATTGCAGGCATAGCCATTGGGAGAGTCAGCACAAGAATCTGATTTATATAATTCAATTTACCCAAAACAGAATGAGAAAAGATAATTTTGGCAGTATTACATTTTTCAACCTTTTGACACTTGCATCCGAAGCCACCAGAGTGAAAAATACAATAATCGTTTCATTTCAAATCCAGGGACTGTTAAGAGTAAACACTTGATTGATATTTTTTATGGTAATAAAATGTAAATGTGTTATCTATATTATATAAATGTTGGTTTTTGCACATTATAGTCTGTAAAATCAAATTTTATAAATATTATCAATACATTGCATTAATATTTTTCTAAATAATCATTATCATTATTTCATCATTAGCAGCATTAGTATTAATACTATTACTATCATTATGTAGAAAAAGGTATGAATGAGAATGAATATCTTCACAATACAAGATGTATTTGACCGATTTCGATTGTGTCTTGGTCAGAAATACATGTATTTTTGACTAAGACACAATCGAAAACCGGTCAAATACATCTCTTGTAATGTGAAGATATTCATTCTCATTCATACCTTTTCTACACTTGTCAATATGAATACAGTTCATACTACCACTATGTTGAAAAATGCCTCTGATTGGTCAATCGCCCGACTATTGTATTTAAAAAAAAGGTGGCTAGGAGTGTTAACCCAACCACACGGGTTTTTTTGTTCTGTCCCTAGTTTTTTTGTGAATTTTATTATATACAGATGGCTCCACATGTGCTCAGCCAGCAAGGAGTCTATCAGTAAGCCTAGTGACCAACCTGATTTCCCCATTTCATGAAAATGGCGGGAAAATGTGTTTCTTGATATGTTATTACTGTTATTGATGTTATGATTATTGAATTGTTATTAAAATCTTGGTACATTTTAAGACAATGAAATAATACAAAAGACCCTATCCAAAAGTCAAGGAAAAAGAGTGAACAGGTGAGAGAGGTAGGGCAAATAACTGACTCCTTGGTGATTAAGCACTTGCAGAACCATCTTTAAAATAACCAATTAATATAATATTAAAAAAAGTAAAGTTTACGAAAAGGGGAAGTCCACACAAAAACATTGGGAGTATTAGTCCTATAATAAACACTGAGCCCGGTCCAGAGAGAGTGGCATAAAAGAAATTACAGTAGTAGTCTTAAAATGGTATTTTATAGGTAATCCTGACATGTAAAACCACTATACACCATGGATTTAGGTTTTTCAATGGGAGTATGGTAGATGGAATGGTATTTTGGGGGACCTCCACATTCCATTGAAGCTACAGAGTGTGGTGTTAATCCTTCGGTGGGCATAAGCCTTTAATGTTTTACATGGTTTACCCAAAACACTATAGACACTTTTGTTCAGGGACATAAGGATGATAATCTACAGGCCTTGTAAACAATGGCACCACTGTGCTCTATGCTGGGTCAGCACGTCAGGAGAGGCAAAGCGCTTGTGTGGCACTTATGCTGCAGTTCAGTACTAAATGTCATCGAACATGGACGTTCGTGAGGATTTATCTTCAGTGCAGTTTCCCAATGCCAGTAAAAAACCCTAAATGAATTCCATGTGACCAATGAAGTAGATGAAACGAGGGTTTGCAATTCTTCGTATTCTCCAAGTGGAGAAATTGGACTCGTCAGGAGACAAGGGAAAATACCCGTATAAGTAACCCATTAAATGTATAATGCTATTTCATGTATTTATAATAACCAATCTAATAATACTGAAATAA
>NC_051399.1:16638987-16657215 GCF_015228065.2 Penaeus monodon | reverse complement strand
TAGATGTCCAAAATCAAGTGTGGAGAGATCAAGGTACCTGAAGATGGAGGAGTTTTGCTATCTGAACCCAGGTTATGGAGAAGGTCTGTAAGATTCGGAGCGGCAGCGAGCTTTTCTCTGATTTAAATGATATGGTTTCACAAGGATAATTTGAATAAAAAATAACACCAAGGAATTTGCCAGACCAGTATTGGACTGGAGCGCCATATAATAAGAGTGGAGGTTGGGGACCTACACATGCACGAGAGAAAAGGATGGAGAAAGATTTGGAGGTAGAGAAGCAAAAAACATTTTTAGTGACCCAGGAATGATGATACTGCAGACTGAAGGAACTGGCAGAGAGTTGGTATGTCTGTGCCAGAGGCAAAGATGGTTAAATCATTAACATATAGTGATGACTGGGTTCCTGGTGGTAGAATATGGTGGTAATGAGTACACTACCATGCAGGACGCCTTCAAACTGAGGAATGGATGATGTTGAAGAGACAATTTTGACCTGGAAAGTGTGTTTGAAGAGAAAGGACTTTATAAAGACACCTATATTTCCGCGTACACTTAGGGAGGACAATTGTTGGAGAATATGGTACCACCATGTGGTATTATAGAAGTAGCAGTGTTCAGAATCGCAGTCAAAGGAGCACTTGGGGTCTGGGAACTGGAAGAATTTGAATCAGTGGATTATTTGATGAAAGAGCAAGCTTTACTGCCTCTACGAAGGGTATAAAATCTTCATTATTGGCCATGGTAACTCTAATGTATGTTGAGGAGAGAAACAGTCCATCTCTCAGAGTCCCCTTGCGGGGTAATGACTAGACAATTAAACAGGGGAATACTGTTCTGGACTGGCACAATGTCAGCCTTTCATCCTTTCAAAACTGCTCTCACACCTTAAGAAGTGGATAGTAGAAAGGGTTGGGGAAGGAAAAAGACCGAGCAAAATTAGTTTAGTCCAGGGCTGAGGCCCAAACCAGTGATCTCCAGCACTGGGTCCCAGTCCTTGTCTCCTATGCCCCCCCCTTGACAACAACAGGCAAAGGATTGTTTGCCACGTGCGTCCTGTGTGCCACGCCATGATTGGACTTACCCATTTTTTTCAGCATGCGACTTGCCACCTTGGATAGTGTGTCAGCTTTTAATGGAGTGCTTACATCCAAAGTTACTATTAACCAAGTTAATATAATAATGTTAAAATAATATACTATATAATATAAAAAGGAAAACTTTTGGATGTACTGCATACATAGAGTAGTTTTGAAGTGTCTAGAAAGATTCTTCCAAACACATTTAATAACACGGCTTCACTCGCTCAGTCTTGCAGGGAGAAACAATGTGACGTGTGAGTGCTCTCATGCACAACTATGCCTCCTCCAGACAATAACCCAATAAACATAACATTTGTACAAAATGTGGGGCAATACAAATATTTACATGATACATTACCTCAGTACAATAAAATAATTTCGATGGTAGAATTATCAAAATATTTTTCCTTACAAGTACTCTCTGGTTATTGGAACAAGTTAGCCTCACATTCTGCCCCAAAGTCATCCACTTTATTTCTTCAAGTGACAGACATTGTCACAAGATTAATTAGGGCAACAATAACATTATCAACCTCCGATGATGTCATCTTGTGAACCAAGTGACGCCACATGTCACGTGGTGTGAAAGCAGCCTAAGAGTTAACAAACTGATTATACGTTATGATAATAATTTTAGGGCAGGCAAGTATGTAAGCATAGACTATGATCTTTTCGTTTACTTTTTGTATGTGTGTGTGTGTGTGTGTGTGTGTGTGTGTGTGTGTGTGTGTGTGTGTGTGTGTGTGTGTGTGTGTGTGTGTGTGTGTGTGTATGTGTGTGTGTGTATGTGTGTGTGTGTATGTGTGTGTGTGTATGTGTGTGTGTGTGTGTGTGTGTGTGTGTGTGTGTGTGTGTGTGTGTGTGTGTGTGTGTGTGTGTGTGTGTGTGTGTGTGTGTGTGTGTTTGTTTTTTATGCATATATAATATACGTATATGTGTGTGTGCGTACGTGTATGTATGTGAATGTATGTACATTTTATGTATGTGTGTATTTATGCATGCACATATACTCATATATATATATATATATATATATATATATATATATATATATATATATATATATATATAAAATATATATATATAAACAATATATATAACTATATTGTGTAAGCATAAACACACAAACACACACACACACGCACACGCACACGCACACGCACACGCACACGCACACGCACACACACACGCACGCACGCACGCACACACGCACGCACGCACGCACGCACGCACACACACACACGCGCACACACACACACGCACACACACACACATGCATACATAAACAAACAAACAAACAAACAAACAAACAGACACACACATAACATATATGCGTATTGTATATACATAAAGACAAATAATCAAACACACAAACAAACACGCACACACATTTATGTATATTGTGTATGCATAAATAAACAAACAAACACATAAATACACATATATATGTATATGTAACCCATAAGTGGTTCTTACAGCTGCTTGTTGTTGGTCATACATGGCTTTTTTTAGTTGGATGATGTGTTTTGGAAACTTCATCGTACATGTTATTCCAGAGGAAGCTTTTGATACTGTTGATCACGATATCCTCTGGAATAACATGTACGATATGAAGTTTCCAAAACACATCATCCAACTAATAAAAGCCATGTATGACCAACAACAAGCAGCTGTAAGAACCACTTATGGGTTAACAGAATGGTTCGAAGTCAAACAAGGAGTACGACAGGGTTGCATTCTGTCTCCGCACCTCTTTAATATATATTCTGAAACAATTATGAGAGGTGCTCTAGAGAATTTTGAAGGAACTGTGGATGTTGGAGGATACAAAATATCAAATCTGAGGTACGCCGATGATATAGTTTTGATTGCCAGCAGTATCACTGAACTACAACAACTACTAGATAAACTTAGAGAAGCTAGCGAAAAGGCTGGCTTGTTTCTTAATGCCAAGAAAACTAAGATCATGAAGATTCAAAGATAACCGGCAATGAACAATGATGAACACGTTACAATCAATGGAATGATTGTGGAAAATGTGAAAGAGTTCACTTATCTTGGAGCTGTTTTAACTAATACATATGATGATTCACCAGAGATAAAAAGAATTACCATTGCCAAAAACGCCACAATTGCTCTCAATAACATCTGGAAAGACCGAAGCATTACCTTACGACAAAGCTAAGGTTATTGAACTCATTAGTTTTCCCAATTGCATCATATGGTTCTGAGTGTTGGGTGTTGAAGTAGATAGACAAGAAAAAGATCAATAGTTTTGAAATGTGGTGTTACAGACTAGTACTGCATATTAGCTGGACAGAGAAGAAGACGAATGAAGTGCTGAGAAAAATAAATTGTAAAGACCGACTGTTGGACATCTTGAACAGGAGGAAATTAAAGTTTATTGGTCATGTAATGAGAAGTAAAAGTATTGAGAAAAACTTGCTGACAGGGATGGTGATAGGAAACAGAGGAAGAGGCAAACCGAAGACAAGACTGAGCGACAATATCAAAGATATTTGCGGGCTGTGGATGGTACAAGTGGAAAGAAAAGCGTAAGATCGAGTTTAGTGGCGAAGGATGGTGGAGAGGTCCACGGCTGCTCAAGCATGAGCATACCGTTATTGATGATGATGATATGTATATTGTGTATGCATAAACACACACACACACACACTTATACATATATGTATAATACACAAATGTATATGTAAATATATATATATATATAGACATATATGTGTATGTGTGTATGTGTATATGTATATATATGTATATATTATATATGCATATATATATTTATTTATATATATGTATATATATAAATATATATGTATATATATATATACATATGTATATATATATGTATATGTGTATATATATGTATAAGTATATGTATATGTATATGTATATCTATGTATGTATATATGTATATATATGTATATCTCCTTTTAACGGTAGGTTCATGTCTGAGCCGCTGTGGTCATAGCATGATACTTAATTGTAGTTTTCATGTTGTGATGCTCTTGGAGTAAGTAGGTGGTAGGGTCCCCAGTTCCTTTCCACGGAGAGTGCCGGTGTTACATTTTTAGGTAATCATACATTCTATTTTATCCGGGCTTGGGACCAGCACTGACTTGGGCTGGCTTGGCCACCCAGTGGCTAGGTAGGCAATCGAGGGGAAGTTCCTTGCCCAAGGGAACAACGCGCCGGCCGGTGACTCGAACCCTCGAACTCAGATTGCCGTCGTGACAGTCATGAGTCCGATGTTCTAACCATTCGGCCACCGCGGCCTTATATATGTATGTATATATATATATGTATATATATATGTATATATATATATATATATCTTCTTTTAACGGTAGGTTCATGTCTGAGCCGCCGTGGTCACAGCATGATACTTAATTGTAGTTTTTCATGTTGTGATGCTCTTGGAGTGAGTACGTGGTAGGGTCCCCAGTTCCTTTCCACGGAGAGTGCCGGTGTTACCTTTTAGGTAATCATTCTCTCTATTTATCCGGGCTTGGGACCAGCACTTGACTTGGGCTGGCTTGGCCACCCAGTGGCTAGGTAGGCAATCAAGGTGAAGTTCCTTGCCCAAGGGAACAACGCGGCGGTCGGTGACTCGAACCCTCGAATTCAGATTGCCGTCGTGACATTCTTGAGTCCGACGCTCTAACCATTCGGCCACCGCGGCCTTGACGATCATGGGCTTCCATGATTTTCTCTTAGCAATTTAGAGCGGTGGTTTGCCATTGTCTTCCGCCCGGTGTTTTTATCGAGTCACCATCTCTAATTACCTGGCACTGACTTGAGCTATATATATATATATATATATATATATATATATATATATATATATATATATATATATATATATATATATATATATACACGTTTATAGACTGGCACATGGTCCAGTGGTTAGAGCACTGGATTCCAACCATTATGGTCCCAAGTTAAAATCCCCCCTGCGGCAGTCGTAAAAATGCCTGCATTCTGACTGCAAGCTCATGCCTGAGAAAATGACATATTGCCTTGAGAAGTCAAAGGCAGGTGTCATAGGAGAAGTCATTGCCATGGCACAAACAGCGGTTGATTAGGAAGGTCATCCAATCAGGCAAGAGTGGCACTGCCATATAACCTCTCAGTAATGAATTGAGAGAGGACTATATCATGCAGTGGAATTAATCCTTTTGCCGACGGGTGGCATATATGCACATGCCATGGCAAGGCTGGACTATCTGCCGGGGGCATGTACGTACATGCCTTGGTGTATGTATGGACATGCCATGAGTTTTTTTTTTGTTACAATCACAGCAAAAATATTATTTTTCTGCCACTGAAAGTGTGATTAAGTCGTTTTTAGCACTTTCTCATTTCTACTATACAAAAAAATAAAATAAAAAAATAAATAAATAAAAAATAAATAAATAAAAAAAATACAACAAACCTACGATTTCAACTCCATGATGCCAGACACTGTTTATCTTATTCAGACTATAGACCGAATAATGATCAACTATGGAGTTGATCATTATAAACTAAAGTTTATTGGTCATGTGATGAGAAGTAAAAGTATTGAGAAAGACTTGTTGACAGAGATGGTGATAGGAAACAGAGGAAGAGGCAAACCGAAGACAAGACTGAGCGACAACATCAGCAATATTTGCGGGCTGTCGATGGTACAAGTTGAAAGAAAAGCGCAAGATCGAGTTGAGTGGCGAAGGATGGTGGAGAGGCCCACGGCTGCTCAAGCATGAGCATACCGTTATTGACTGATTAATTAATGGAGTCTATATAACAACAAAAATATCCTTCAGTCTTGATTTATCAGGAAATATGGCAAGTAGAGACTTTAGAAAATAATGTTAACTGAAAATATAACATATGCTCGTAGTATTACGAAGAAACGGCAAGGGATGCTGGTATTTGGCATAAGCGGTCGCGTATGCTAGGGTGACGATATAAGCCCCCGGCAGCGAGGCCCGGGCCACTATGAATACTACCCGTCAGGAAAGGGTTAATGGTGTTGGAAAAAGAAAAAAAAAAAAAAAAAAAAAAAAAAAAAAAAAAAAAATATATATATATATATATATATATATATATATATATACATATATACATATATATATACATATATACATATGTATATACAAAAACATATGTATATATATATACATATATATATTAATATATAATATAATATAATACATATATATATATATATATATATATATATATATATATATTATATATATATATATATATACACATATGAACACATATACATATATACATACAAATAAATACACATCACATACATGTATATATACATGTTAAGCTTACCCTGTTCAATTACTTGTACAATGTTATCAGTCAAGTTTTTTTCTGGAATCACTGAACCAATAATCAGAGGTGAGAGGAAATCCACACACCACATTACATCTCTACAGTATTTGGCTAAAATTGATGACAGTTCTTCCAGAATTGCTTTTTGGGTCATCTGTCCTTCAGTTCGTCCACAGAACTCCAACAAAGTTGAGCACACAGCCTGCAAATATATTTTTTTCTAAAGAAAAAAGAAGGATGACGAGAAAGAGGGAAATATATATATATATATATATATATATATATATATATATATATATATATATATATATATATATATATATATATAAATTATTTTTCATATTTACACATGTCACTGAATCTATAACCTTAAACACTATATACAAAGACTGATTTCTATATACATTAATTTATTTAACTATGTGTGCAATTGATTATTTAACTTGTTATCTAAAGTAATAGCTATAGTCATGCTCATATTCATATTTACATTTATATAAACATATATATATTAGGGGGCTTCGAAAAGTTAATGGAAAAAGTTCATAACTAAAAATCATAAGGAAGGATTTTGATTTCAATGCATCCAAACATTCTTGTACCAACATGCCATAACATGTTCGAATTAAATGCATGTAAAAAGCATTGCAGCCAGTTGGAAGTAATGTGGTCTGAGCTATATCAGAGCTGCTCTTTTTACATCTTCTTTTGGAAACCAAAAGAAGTTGGATGGGACTAAATCAGCTCTGATGGTGGATATCAGACGATTTCCAATGGAAATTTATGTAGCATGCTTTTGTCTGCTGAGTGCCATGAGCAGGTGCATTGTCGTAGTGGAAGAGATGCAGCTTTCCAGGGCGTTTTTCTGAGATTTTTTGGGACAGTTTTCTCAAAATTCAATCATAATAATCAGATGTAATTGTTTTCTTGCTCTCGAGGAAGTCAACCATCAAAATCCCCTCTGCATCCCAGAGGACAGTGGTCCTGACCTTTCCTCTTGAATACTAAGATTTTGCTTTGACTGGTCCACTTCCACCCCTGGGCAGCCACTGCTTTGATTGAGTTTTGTCCTTGGGATTGTACTAGTAGAGCCATGTTTCATCCCATGTCACAATTCTCTGCAGAAAAGCTTCAGAGTCCTCATTCCACTTGTTCAAAATTTCCATTGAAAGAATTACCTTTGTTTGCTGCTGATCTGGGCGCAACAGCTGAGGGACCCATCGAGTGGAAAGCTTATTTAGCCCTAACCTCTCCACCAGAATTGTGTGTGCAGAACCCACAGAGATGTTGAGGTGTCTGATACTGATTTAGTGGTTATATGTCTATACTTTTCAATCATGTTACATCAATGTTTTCTTCACAAACTGACGTTGATGGTCTGCCACTGCGGGGCTCATTTTCAAATTTGTTTTTTCCACTTCTGTACTTTGTTTTCTTTGGGGCACTGTCACCATAACTGGTTCCAGAGCATCAATGATTTGCCTATTTTTCCAATTGAGTTTCACCATGAATTTAATGTTTGTCCTGGCCTCGATTTTGGTAGATTCCATGTTGCTTGAATGGTGCCTGACTTCCAACTGGTGGCAATGTGTTATTACCTGCATTAGGGGTTCATGTTTGAACACATTATAAGACGTTAGTACAAGAAAGTTCTGGTGCATTGAAATCAAAATCCTTCCACATGACTTTAAGTTATGGACTCTTTCCACTAAGTTTTTGAAGCCCCCTCATATAAATGAGGGTGTATGTATACACTAGTGTATTCGTGATCTTACTTTCTGTTTATAGTTTCCAATTATTCTACTTTCAGAAAAATAAAATACAAAATATTTCACTTTTTTTTTTAGAAAAAAATTGTTGCACCATCCACATTAGAAACACATTCCTGCAGGTCACATCTTACCTGATAATTGTGTGTATTCGCCATTGCACAGAGCAGCCTCAGTGTTTTTGCCTGAAGATTTTTATCTGAGTGATACAGGCAATCCAAGACTGCCTCTAGATGAGTTGGAGTGAGAGCTTCCTCAAGCACAGAAAACACACTTGCCAATGCTTTGAGACCCACGTACTTCAGGTCTACATTACTGCTCTTCAAAAACCTACACAAGAAGATTATGAATATAAATATACACATAACTATATAAACATTACAGATAACTATGTATTTGTGGGTATTTATAAATAAATAAGTAGGTATTTATATATTTGTGTTTATATATATATATATATATATATATATATATATATATATATATATATATATATATATATATATATATATATATATATATATGTATATATAAATATATGTGTATGTCTGTTGTGGTGTGTGTGTGTGTGTGTGTGTGTGTGTGTGGTGTGTGTGGGTGTGTGTTGTGTTGTTGTGTGTGTGTGTGTGTGTTGTGTGGTGTGTGTGTGTGGGTGTGTGTGTGTGTGTGGTGTGTGTGTGTGTGTGTGTGTGTGTGTGTGTGTGTGTGTGTGTGTGTGTGTGTTGTGTGTGTGTGTGTGTGTTCTGTGTGTGTTTGTGTTGTGTGTGTGGTGTGTGTGTGTGTGATGTGTGTTGGTGGTTGTGTGTGTGGTGGTGTGTGTGTGTGTGTCTGTGTGTGTCTGTGTTTCTGTGTGTGTGTGTGTGTGTGTGTGTGTGTGTGTGTGTGTGTGTGTGTGTGTGTGTGTGTGTGTGTGTGTGTGTCTGTGTGTGTGTGTGTCTGTGTGTGTCTGTGTGTGTGTATGTATGCATGCATGCATGCATGCATGCATGCATGCATGTATGTATGTATGTATGTATGTAAGTATGTATGTATGTATGTATGTATGTATGTATGTATGTATGCCATCTCCAAAGCATCCCTGCAGACGACAAGGTAATAATCCTTGGCGATTTCAACGCCAGAGTAGGTCAAGATGTAGATGCCTGGAAAGGAGTTCTTGGCAGACACGGCGTTGGAAACTGCGACGACAATGGGCGCTTGCTGTTGGAGCTTTGCACTGAGCAGCAACTGGTCATCACCAACACCATCTTCCAGCAAAAGGACAGATTGAAAACAACCTGGATGCACCCTCAGTCCAAACATTGGCACCTCATAGACTACGTCCTAGTGCGCCAAAAAGACCTCAAGGATGTCCTTCACACCAGAGTGATGCCCAGTGCAGAATGTCACACTGACCATCGATTAGTGCGCTGCAAACTCAGGCTGCACTTCAAACCCAAACCAAGGAAGGGAGGGCCCCCCACGAAAAAGTTCGATCTCGAGAAGCTTCAGTCATCTGAAGTGAAAGCTGACTTTCAGGCAGACCTACAGTCCAAGCTTGAGAGTGTCGACTGCCGCAAAGACCCCTCACCTGAAACACTCTGGGATCAACTGAAGACTGCCATCCTGCAAACATCTGAAGAAGTTCTTGGGTTTACCACCAAGAGGAACAAAGACTGGTTCGATGAGAACAACCAAGAGATCCAGGAACTGCTGACGAAGAAGAGGTCAGCCCATCAGGCCCACCTGGCTCAGCCGTCATGTCCTGTGAAGAAAGCTGTCTTCCGTCTCATTTGCAGCAACCTCCAGCGCAAGCTTCGAGAGATCCAGAATGAGTGGTGGACCAACCACGCAGAGAAAACTCAGCTTTGCGCAGACACTGGTGACTACAGAGGCTTCTATGAAGCCCTAAAGGCAGTATATGGTCCTACTCACCACGTCCAGAGTCCTTTGCGCAGTGCAGATGGCCAGGCGCTCTTCACAGACAAAAGTTCCATCCTGAGCCGTTGGTCCGAGCACTTTCAGCGCTGACCGCGTCGTCCAGGACTCAGCAGTTCTCCGCATTCGTCAGAAGCCAGTCATAGAGGAATTGGATGAACTACCATCTATAGAAGAAATTTCAAAAGCCATAGAGCAGCTGAAGTGTGGCAAGGTAGCAGGAGTTGATGGGATCCCACCAGAGATCTGGAAAGAAGGGGGACCAACACTACACAGCAAGCTCCACGAACTCCTTGTCTGTTGTTGGGAGCAGAGCAAGCTTCCAAGAGACCTCCGTGATGCAGTCATTATCACTTTGTACAAGAACAAAGGAGAAAAGTCGGACTGCTCAAACTACCGGGGGATAACATTGCTCTCTATCGCGGGAAAAGTCTTCGCCCGAGTGCTTCTGAACAGATTGCTACCCACCATCGCTGAAGACCACTTCCCAGAAACCCAATGTGGATTCAGGACCAACAGGGGCACCACAGACATGGTGTTCGTCCTCAGGCAGCTCCAAGAGAAATGCCGGGAGCAGAACAAAGGGCTGTACGTGACTTTTGTGGATCTGACCAAAGCGTTTGACACTGTGAGCAGGAAGGGGCTATGGATGATCATGGAACGCCTTGGCTGCCCCCCAAAGTTCCTCAGCATGGTCATCCAATTGCACAATGATCAACACGGCCAAGTCAGGTTGAACAGCGACCTCTCTGAGCCCTTCCCCATCGTCAATGGCGTGAAACAGGGTTGTGTTCTGACACCTACACTGTTCAGCATCTTCAGCATGATGCTCAAGCAGGCCACTGAAGACCTTGACGATGACGAAGCTGTGTACATCCGCTACCGCCTAGACGGCAGTCTGTTCAACCTCAGGAGACTGCATGCCCACACAAAGACTCTTGAGCAGCTGATCCGTGACCTCCTCTTCGCTGACGATGCTGCCCTCGTTGCCCACACCGAAAGAGCCTTGCAGCGCCTAACATCTTGCTTTGCAGAGGCTGCGCAGCTCTTCAGACTCGAGGTCAGTATGAAGAAGACAGAGGTCCTCCACCAGCCTGCACCCTGGGAAGAATACCGCCCTCCTCACATCACTATTGGCGAGACTGAGCTGAAAGCAGTTCACCAGTTCACCTACCTGGGGTGTACCATCACATCAGATGCCAAGATCGACAGGGAAGTGGACAACAGATTAGCCAAGGCAAACAGCGCTTTCGGCAGACTCTACAAGAGAGTCTGGAACAACAGACAGCTGAAGAAGGGTACGAAGATCAGTGTCTACAGAGCCGTCATACTCACCACCCTGCTGTACGGCTCCGAGTCATAGGTAACATACCGTCACCACCTACGACTCCTAGAGCGCTTCCACCAGCGCTGTCTCCGCACCATCCTCAACATCCACTGGAGTGACTACGTCACCAACGTTGAGGTTCTCGAACAGGCAGAGATCATCAGCATTGAGGCCATGCTGCTGAAGTCCCAGCTTCGCTGGGCAGGGCACGTCTCTAGAATGGAGGAACATCGCCTGCCCAAGATAGCCCTGTACGGCGAACTTTCCACAGGCCACCATGACAGAGGTGCACCGAAGAAACGATACAAAGACTCCCTCAAGAAGTCCCTCAGTGCCTGTCACATTGACCACCGCCAGTGGTCGACACTCGCTGCTGATCGCCAAGCCTGGCGCCACACCGTTCACCAGGCCGCCTCCTCCTTCGAGGACTCCCGTAGGTCTAACCTGAAGGAGAAACGCCGCATGAAGAAGGACCGGGAAGCCTCAGCAGCTGTACCAGACCAGACTTTTGACTGCAGTCGCTGCGGACGGACATGCCTGTCCCGCATCGGTCTTGTCAGCCACCAGCGTGCCTGCAGTCGACGTGGACAGCCCCTTTCATAATCTTCGTTCGCGAAGCCAAGCCATGATTGATGTATGTTTGTATGTATGTATGTATGTATGTGTGTGTGTGTGTGAGTCTGTGTGTGTGTGTATGTGTATGTGTGTGTATGTGTATGTGTATGTGTATGTGTATGTATGTGTATGTATGTATGTGTGTATGTATGTATGTATGTATGTATGTATGTATGTTGTATGGTGTGTGTATGTGTGTGTGTGGTGTTGTGGTGTTGTGTGTGGTGGTGTGTGTGTGTGTGTGTGTGGTGTGTGTTGTGGTGTGTGTTGTGGTGGTGTGTGTTGTGTGTGTGTGTGTGTGTGTTGTGTGTGTGTGTGTTGTGTGTGTGTGTGGTGTGTGTTGTGTGTTGTGTTGTGTGTTGTGTGTGTGTGTGTGTGTGGTGTGTGTGTGTGTGTGGTGTGGTGTGTGTGTGTGGTGTGTGTTTGTGTGTGGTGGTGCGTGTGTGGGTGTGTGTTGTGTGTGGTGTGTGGGTTGTGTGTGTCGTGTGTTGTGTGTGTGTGTTGTGGTGCTGTGTGTGTGTGTGTGTGTGTGTTTGTGTGTGTGTGGTGTGTGTGATTGTGTGTGTGTGTGTGTGTGTGGTGGTGGTGGTGTGTGTGTGGTGTTGTGCGTGTGGTGTGTGTGTGTGTTGTGTGTGTGTGTGTGTGTGTGTGTGTGTGTGTGTGTGTGTGTGTTGGGGTGTTGGGGTGTTGTGCCATGTTGATGTGTCTGCATTGTGGTGTGTGTGCATGTTGTGTTGTGTGATGTGTTGTGTGTGCATGTGTGTGGTGTGTTGTGCATGTGTTGCATGTGTGTGTGCTGTGGTGTGGGCATGTGTGTTGGTGCATGGTGTCCATACATTATAGTATTATACGTATGATTTATATCAGTTGATAATTGATTGAGTATGTGTATGCATGTTATGTGATGTGATATATGTGTGATGCATATGCGTTATTTATTGATATTTTATTTATTATAATATCATATATATATATATATATATATATATTATATAATATATATATATATATATATATATATATATATATATATATTTAATATTATATATATAGTATATATAATATAATATAATATATATTATATATTATATATATATATTATTTAATATATATAATTAATATATATATATATATATATTTTAATAATATATATATTATATATAATATAGTATATATAAATATATTATATATATATATTAAATATATATAATATATATATATATATATATATATATATATATATATAATATATATATATATATATATATATATATATATATATATACGCACATACATATATGTAGTATATATAGTGTATAAAAATAAACAACAACCCCACCTGACCAGGACTCGAACCCTGGTCACTCCTGGTATGAAACCAGAAGGCCAGTACTCAACTAACCTGCCACATTACCAACTAAAAGTAGTGTGCGATTAGGATCTCACTAGCTCCATAGATATTACCTATCTAACATAGTAAAGTAAAGATAGCAAAGTTTTACACACACTCCCCATAGGTACTCAGAGGATATTGATTTAGCATTTCAAATCCTAAGTCAGATGTACTGAGGTATGAAAGATGGAGTAATACCATGCCATATTAATGTTGATAAATAACAGCTCTCCTTGACCAAGACTCAATTGCAGGTCACTCCGGGTATGAGACCGGAGGGCCAGTGAACCAACCATGCCACACGACCCACTAAAAGGAGTGTGCAACTAGGATTTCACTAGCTCCACAACATCACCTATCTATTAGGTAATGTCTACGGAGCTCTTATTCACTGACTTCGACTCAGCTGCCAGTCCTGTGTACATTGCCACATTCCTGAGAAGTACCCTGCCAGAGACAGTATGTGCAACAACTGCAGCCATCATGGTCACTGGGCAAGGACACCCAAATGCTCTGCTATATCTGCCCAGTGTCATGTTTGTAGCCACTTTGGACATTAAGATAAATGCTGCAGGACCACGAAAAAGGACAGGCATCAGAGTAACAATGGTGCTCACCCAACTTCCAGTATGCTTCAAGTGATACAAGTGATATCATTGCATTGGAGAGACCTTCCTCCTCTACTAGCAAAACACCCCAGCCCATCTGTGCCAAGCTATCTCATGTTGAAACTACATCCAGCATCCACGGTACCAGACACAGGTGCAAACATTACAGTTATTGGATGACACCTTGACGTGCAACATATCTCTGAGAGCTGTCTATCATATCTTCAGCATTCCCTTAACTATTCTTGAGTGAAGCATGTAAACAGAATCAAGGTGTTGCCTTTAATTGCCACCACATCATTTTCAGCAGCTAAAGAATACTTTCAACAAGAATTCATGCTGGTTTTCAAGAACAAATTGAAGTCAGCTCCACTTATGCCCATGCTGGGACCTCCCATGAGGATCCACCTCAAGGAGGATGCCATCCCATCTGCTTTTCCACATTTATTCTCACCTTCCTGACCCCGTAACCTATTGGATATCCTCTCAGAATCCCTGCCTTTTACTTAGACACCTTATTCTTCTTCAGACACATTAATATCCTCCATTTGATCTAACTGTCCTCTCCTTTAGCCCATTTCTGCTGGGCCACGCCTATAGCTATCATAAACCAAATCAACGTGCCAGGTATGGCTATAGGCAATGCGATGAACCAAACGGACTCCCAGGCTAAATGGTAGGAGGGTTGCCAGAAGCCTCTGGAGCCAGTAACACAGAGTGATTTCTGATACCGTCATTAAAGGGTTAACTCCTTCTCCTTTTAACAACTTTACCTTACACTATACCTCATCAGCTTCCAACTCTCTACTCTTTCACTGTCATATTACCCTCTAGTATTGTTCAGCCTCTAACTTCACCCTAATCATCAACTCATTCCTGACTCTTTATGCTACATGACCTCTGATGTCTAGCATATTTATCTGTTTTAACTATTTACCATTAACACCCTGTCAGATTACCTTAGCATTCCAGAGCCAGGTCACAGAAGAACTGGATTCCATGGCAGTGCAGGGAATCATTAAAACAGCAATCAATACCCCTTTGGACTGGTGTCAGCCTCTTGTTGTTGTAGGCAAGGACACTGGTGTATGCATTGTGCAACTGCCCAAGCATCAGTACAACCAACATGCTCCTTACCACGATTGAGTGCTGGACAGCACGTTCGCATTCAAGACCCAACATTTCACTGTTGGGACAAAATCGGGGTCGTCATGGGCTCTCGCAAGTCAAGGAACTATGAGATCTGCCAAACTAGTGGTCTTGTATGGTGGCTGAATCACTGTTTTCTTCATTCTGTGCCCCCTTTCCTCATATCCCTGTGGACTCTTGCACAGACTTTGAAATGCATTCAAATTTAATAACACCTAGTAATCCCAGGAAAAACAGTCCACTCATAATAGAACTACAATAGTACTATTTATCTGTTTACTTTTATATATTTATTCATCATTTATATATTTATTTATCAATTTATATATACTTTTCTATCTATAAACATTTATTCATATATATATATGTATTTATTCATTTATATATACTTTTTCATTTACACACACACACACACACACACACACACACACACACACACACACACACACCACACCACACACACACACACACACACACACACACACACACACACACACACACACACACACACACACACACACCGCACACGCACGCGCACGCGCACGCGCACACGCACACACATATACGTATATATACATATATATATTTTTTTTTTTTTTTTTTTCAATACATACATACATTTAAATATACAATAATATATATATACATATACATATGTAGATAGATACTTATATATACATATATATATATACAGACAGATACATATATATATACATACAGACAGATACATATATATATACATATACATACATACAAACATATATAGACAGATACATATATACATACATATATATAGATAGATAGATAGGTAGATAGGTAGATAAGTAGATAGATATATAGATAGTTTTAAATAAATCTAGTCTGTGCATTGTGGGTTTTTCTACCATATATATACATATGTGTATATATATACACATATACATATATACATATACACATACATATTTAATACATATATACATATATACAAACAAATATATATATATATATATATATATATATATATATATATATATATATATATATATATATATATATATATATATATATACATATACACACCCACATACATATTTTTTTACAACATTAAATGTTTACATATGTAGTATGCCATTTTATCAGGAATGCATATACTCACCCTAGTACAACCTTTAGAGTGCTGGTGACCAAGGCATCGTGGTATGGCATAGTTGTAATGGTGAAAACACATTCTAGCAGTACTGAATAGAGAGCAACTTCCTTACCACCCCATGGCTGACGCAAAACCAAATGTAATGCTTCAATTACTTCCTTGGGTGGCTGCCACTCTCTTTCTGATAACAACTGCAACACTCTGGGGGGAAAACATGATAGATTAAGGAAGACTGTAACTAAGAAAATAAATTATCTTTTAATACATAAAATAACAATTAAATATATAGTGCCAAATTAATACATTTTATTAATAATAATACAATTTACAGTAGTCTGAACATATATGAGCACATATACATGCATGGTTAGGGTACACAAGTAGTATAATCAATTGCAGGCATAGCCATTGGGAGAGTCAGCACAAGAATCTGATTTATATAATTCAATTTACAAGAACATGAATGAGAAAAGATAATTTTGGCAGTATTACATTTTACAACCTTTAGACACTTGCATCCGAAGCCACCAGAGTGAAAAATACAATAATCAGTTTCATTTCAAATCCAGGTACTGTTAAGAGTAAACACTTGATTGATATTTTTGATGGTAATAAAATGTAAATGTGTTATCTATATTATATAAATGTTGGTTTTGCACATTATAGTCTGTAAAATCAAATTTCATAAATATTATCAATACATTGCATTAATATTATTCTAAATAATCATTATCATTATTTTCATCATTAGCAGCATTAGTATTAATACTATTACTATCATTATGTAGAAAAGGTATGAATGAGAATGAATATCTTCACAATACAAGAGATGTATTTGACCGATTTCGATTGTGTCTTGGTCAGAAATACATGTATTTCTGACTAAGACACAATCGAAACCGGTCAAATACATCTCTTGTAATGTGAAGATATTCATTCTCATTCATACCTTTTCTACACTTGTCAATATGAATACAGTTCATACTACCACTATGTTGAAAAATGCCTCTGATTGGTCAATCGCCCGACTATTGTATTTAAAAAGAGGTGGCTAGGAGTGTTAACCCAACCACCACGGGTTTATGTTCTGTCCCCTAGTTTTTTGTGAATTTTATTATATACAGATGGCTCCACATGTGCTCAGCCAGCAAGGAGTCTATCAGTAAGCCCTAGTGACCAATCCTGATTTCCCCATTTCATGAACTGGCGGGAAAATGTGTTTCTTGATACTGTTATTACTGTTATTGATGTTATGATTATTGAATTGTTATTAAAATCTTGGTACATTTAAGACAATGAAATAATACAAAAGACCCTATCCAAAAGTCAAGGAAAAGAGTGAACAGGTGAGAGAGGTAGGACAAATAACTGACTCCTTGGTGATTAAGCACTTGCAGAACCATCTTTATAATAACCAATTAATATAATATTAAAATAAAGTAAAGTTTACGAAAAGGGGAAGTCACACACAACATTGGGAGTATTAGTCCTATAATAAACACTGAGCCCGGTCCAGAGAGAGTGGCATAAAAGCACTTACAGTAGTAGTCTTAAAATGGTATTTTATAGGTAATCCTGACATAGTAAGACCACTATACACCATGGATTTAGGTTTTTCAATGGCAGTATGGTAGATGGAATGGTAGTTTGGGGGACCTCCACATTCCATTGAAGCTACAGAGTGTGGTGTTAATCCTTCGGTGGGCATAAGCCTTTAATGTTTTACATGGTTTACAAAGCACTATAGACACTTTGTTTCAGGGACATAAGGATGATAATCTACAGGCCTTGTAAACAATGGCACCACTGTGCTCTATGCTGGGTCAGCACGGTCAGGAGAGGCAAAGCGCTTGTGTGGCACTTATGCTGCAGTTCAGTACT
>NC_051399.1:16628987-16633987 GCF_015228065.2 Penaeus monodon | reverse complement strand
CTGAGGCACCAGAGACAGGAGCAGTCTGGATTTACCCATGGCAAGTCCACAATACACCGTATACTTGCGCTTCGAGTAATTGTGGAACGCCGTCGTGAGTTTGGTCGTGGGTTGCTTGCAACTTACATTGACCTCAAGAAGGCGTTTGACTCGGTGCATCGGGAATCGCTATGGGAGATCCTGAGACTCAGGGGAATTCCGACACAGATTATTGGCCTAATAGCAAGCCTTTATACTGGTAATGAAAGTGCTGTAAAGTGTGGTGGGGGTCTGTCAAACTTCTTCCCTGTTAATTCAGGGGTGAGGCAAGGCTGCATCCTTGCACAAACACTTTTCAACACCTGTATGGACTGGATAATGGGCAGAGCCAAAGTCAGTGTTGAGCAACACTAGGCAATATTAAGGTCTCAGACCTTAACTTTGCTGATGATGTTGCCATCCTATCTGAGTCCTTGGAGTCACTGGTGGCGGCTCTGGATGCATTTAGTAATGAGGCGAAGCCCTTATGCCTAGAGGTCTCCTGGAACAAGACCAAGATCCAGGACTTTTGGGGCCTGTTAGGGGAACCCGTTCAGTCTGTCCATGCCTGCGGCGAGGACGTTGAAGTTACAGAGAGTTTTACATACCTTGGTAGCGTAGTCCATATCTGGGCTGTCAGACCAAGAAGTCAATAGACGGATTGGTCTGGCAACAGGAGCCATGAACTCGATCAACAAGAGCATTTGGAGATGTCAGTACCTATGCAGAAGGACCAAGCTGCATGTCTTCAAGGCCTTGATACTGCCAGTTTTGCTCTATGGAAGTGAAACCTGGATACTATCCAGTGTCTTGGTGTCTCGTCTTGATGCCTTTTGTAACAAATCCCTTCGCTGGATCATGGGGTACAGTTGGCAGGACCACGTGTCCAACTTGCGGTTACACTGTGAGACTGGCATGGGTCCTGTTACTTGCATAATCTGGGATCACTAACTCAGGCTATATGGCCACCTAGCTCGTTTCCCTGTGGATGACCCTGCCCATCAAGTTGTCTCTCTGCGAGACAACCCTGGGTGGAGGAGGCCTGTGGGACAACCCAGGAGGTCATGGCTTGGGCAGCACGACGAGACCTGTCGCGAGGAATTAGAGATGGGCCGTGTGCCTGCCTGGAGACTCGCCTCGAAGGATCCTCGTGGCTGGAAGCGAAGGGTGGATGCGGCCATGCGCCCCCGTCGGCGTTAGCCCCTTGATGATGATGATGATAACTCTCATGAAAATGTGGGCTAACGTGGTCAGACACAGAAATTCAAAATAGTCGTCAAGTATATAAAGAATCGTACATCTTTGTTTCTGTATGTCCTTTTTTTTTAATCTAAATATATGTTTGTAAGATCAAGGAAGCCGTATGTATCAGATTGATACATCAGAGTTCATTCACAAAATATAAAATCACATAAATCACTCAACAAACTTCCAGTTTTAAGTATAGTGAAGTGTCATTATGCTCTAACATACTATGTTTTTGTTACAGAGATTCTTGAATGAGTCATAGTTACAGCATCTGTGGGAAAAGGATAAAAAAAAAGAGAGAGTCCTGAGGATAGTGAAGAAAGCCACAAGCAGTCACTGCATATATGCATATATGCATAAAACACCCCAGGAGGGACTAATGGCATATTATGCAAACGATGAATATATAGTATACAGTCAAAGCACATTAAGTGCTCCAAGCCAGCAAGATGTGTGAGGGGGGGGGAGAGAGAGAGAGAGAGAGAGAGAGAGAGAGAGAGAGAGAGAGAGAGAGAGAGAGAGAGAGAGAGAGAGAGAGAGAGAGAGAGAGAGAGAGAGAGGAATAGAGAGAGAGAGAGAGAGGGGAAGAGAGAGAGAGAAGAGAGAGAGAGAGAGAGAGAGAGAGAGAGAGAGAGAGAGAGAGAGAGAGAGAGAGAAAAGAAAAAACAAATGAAAATGACAAAGAGAAAGAGACAGAGATACATTCATATTAATGAATATATGCAACTCATTTTACTGTATAAGAGTATGTCCCATACTTTAAACTTACCTTATATATTTTTGCTAAAGACATGATTGCAGAGAGTGCAACTCCAGGATCATGATTAGTTAGCAAGTGAAGGAGATGTGGTATTTGGTCTCCAGAAGTACTGAAAAGTTCTTCCCCACACCTTTTTGCCATTACACCCATCATGACTGCTGCCCGACGCCTGATGTATGCCTGAAGTAATATTTCTGTTTTAGAAACAGGGAAAAAGAAAACACGAGACACACCTGACAATCTCTGACATTAGGGAAACACTTTTACTACTGTCAGTGGGACATAATATATTCAAAACTAGTTTCTAAACATTTTTCCAAGTGTAACTAGCCTCTGGGCTAGTACAGTGTCGGCCTCTCATCCAAGGGGTTGGCGGTTTGCGCCCTGCCCAGGTGCGAGAAGTTATAACTGTCGCCTGGAGATTCCTGCTGTGGCTGGGCACCACAGCGAGTAAGGACTCGGTTCAGCCAAGACAGCACCAGCTGACACACGTGAGCAAAATCAAACAGACAGTATGTCACACCAAGAATATCCATTGCAACAAATAGAATCAAAACCAAACTTTAAAGTTAACTATAAATCACACTGATGATCTGGTTTTGTTCTCAGGACTCTTCATAGTTAAAATAACCTCCTATTATTTTCTTGTCAGCACAATATACTTAGTCTAATTCCCATGAATAATATTATATTCAACCCATCATCACTGTAATATTGCTTTATTGCACTATGAGGTAACAAAATCTTTTGGAATATCAAGGAAAGGGGTGATCTAACGAAACAAGTAGTACTCATAATGAGCTCATTGGTGACTTAGAACTTTTAGAATCATATTGACATTACAGCCCCTAAAACAGATATTTTCATGTCTTAAAAAAAAAACAAAAAAACACAGTAATTTAGTAAGATTTTCTCAACATTATCAATTCTGAAGAATGAATTAACATATAAAACATATAGAATATATATACACACACACACACACATATATATATATAATATATATATATATATATATATATATATATATATATATATATATATATACACACATCTATCTTTATGTGTACACACACACACAGACAAAACACACAAAATATGCACACGCATGCGCACAAACGCACGCACACACACACGCACGCATACACACATACAGGCACGCACACACATACAGGCACGCACACACACACAAACACACACACGCACAAATACGCACGCACAAACACACACATGCACAAACACAAACACACACGCACAAACTCACACACATACAAGCACACACACACGAACACATAAGTATTCACATATATGTGTATGTGTATATATAAGTGTGTGTATATATATATACGTATGTACATGTATATATATATATTTTCATATATATACATATGTATGTATGTATGTGTATATATATATATATATATATATATATATATATATATATATATATACATACATCTGTATATTTAAATAAATATTTATATATTTGTATATAAAGATTATATATATATATATATATATATATATATAATATATATATATATATATATAATATATATATATATATTATATATATATATATATATATATATATATATTACACACAAATACAAAGACAGTAACAAGTACACATATATGAAAAGGAAAAACTACCACATTAAAAAAGGAAAAAATATCGTAACATTTCGAACTCTTCACAACTATCCCTTCAGGCAAAAAATTAACTGAATAGATGATACATTTCAGTTAATTGTCTGAATATATATATATATATATATATATATATATATATATATATATATATATATATATATATATATATATATATATTGCCCTGGCGAGATATTCGCATTGTTCTGGGTGACTTCAATGCGGTATCCTGCTGCAACCGAGCTGGCTACGAGATGTCTGTCGGCCCCCATGGCTCGGGAGCTGATCCCAGCAGCGAGAATAGCCTCCTTCTCCAGGACTTTGCTAGGTCCCAGAAAATGAGGATCTCTGGCTCCTGGTACCAGCGCTCCAACCCGCATCGCTGGACTTGGTACAGCGATACGGGTAATGTGGCCAAGGAGATCGACCACATTCTTGTTAGCACGCGATGGAGGATCCTCCAGAACTGCAGGGTTTACCGGAGTACCGAGTTCTGTGGCACCGACCATAGGCTGCTTGTGGCTACCCTGCGGGTCCACTTAAAAACTCCCCGTCCCTCCAGTGGCCACCCTAAGGTGTTTCACTTGGACAGACTAAGGGAGGAGGAGTGTGCCCGTGGGTTCGCCATGGCAGTCTCTGACCGATTCACAGAACCCAGCAACCTGATGGACCCATTTGCTTTGTGGGAGTTCTTCAAGCGCATAACACTCGAAGCAGCTCAGGAGTCCATTGGAGTACACCCGAGGACAAGGTAGAATTCCATCTCCCGGGAGACATTAGGGAATCAAGTCTTGCGTTGTTCCATGGTGCGTAGGGCTCGGACACTGCTGAGAAGGAACAAGGAACAGTTCATCAGGAGTCTTGCTGAGGATATCGAAGGCCATTTCTTGGTAAATGACCTTCGCCCTGCCTACCAAGCCCTGAGAAAACTGAACCCTAAGCCCTCCTCACAGATGACTGCAGTCCGATCAGCGGATGGACGGATCATCTCAGATCATGTTGGGGTTCGTGAACGTTGGGCTGAGTATTTTGAACAGTTGTACCAGGTAGACCCTCCAACAGTTAGCTTGGATGCAAGCGATGTCTCAGTGCCTGTGCCGGACCCACCCATCAGCGAGGAACCTCCAACCCTAACAGAGGTTAGGATGGCGATTTCCAAGCTGAAGAGTGGGAAAGCTGCAGGCATATGTGATATCCCTCCTGAACTGCTAAAGACTGGGGGTGAACCTATGGCTCGGTGCCTGCATACAGTCCTGACTGCCATCTGGCAGTCTGTCCTTCCCCTGACCCGCAGCCCCTGGAGGACGTGCACTGCATAATCTTT
>NC_051399.1:16623071-16628887 GCF_015228065.2 Penaeus monodon | reverse complement strand
AACAAGCACCAACCATGAGCTAGGTGCCCACACAGCCTGAGTTGGTAATCCCATATCATGCAAGTAACAGGTCCCATGCCAGTCTCATGGTGTAGCCATTGGTTGGACACATGGTTCTGCCATGTTCTAGAGAAGAGGCTTGTTACATCAAGATGAGACTCAAGGCACTAGATAGCATTCAGGTTTTGCTTCCATACAGCAAAACTGGCAGTATCAAGGCCTTGAAGACATGTAGCTTCTGCATAGGAACCGACATCTCCATATGCTCTTGTTGATCGAGTTCATGGCTCCTGTTGCCAGACCAATCCATCTACTGACTTCTTGGTCTGACAGCCCTGAGACATGAATTACACTACTGAAATATGCAAAGCTTTCTGTGACTTCAATTTCCTCACTGCAAGCATGGTTTCCCTAACAGGCCTTCAAAGTTGCTAATCTTGGTAATGGTCCAGGAAACCTCTGGGCCCTAGTGCTTCAACTCATTACCCAATGCATCAAGAGCTGCCACCAGTGATTCCAGAGACTCACACAGGATAGCAACAATGTTGCAAAGTCAAGGTCTGAGACCTTGATATTGCCCAGTGTTGCTCCATACTGACTTTGGATAGTACATCTGCCCATTATCCAGTCATGCAGTTGTTGGAAAATGTTGGTGTAAGAACCAGAATTAACTGGGAAGAGGTTCACACCACAATCTACATCACTTTCAGTAGAGGTGTATATAATATATATATATTATATATATATACATATATATATACATATATATATACATACATATATAAATATATATACTATATATATATATACATATATATATATACATATATATACATATATATACATATATATAATATATATATATATATATATATATACATATATATGTGTATATCTATATCTCTTATCTATATCTATATCTATATCTATATATATATATATATACATATACATATACACACATATATATATATATATATGGGTGTGTGTATATATATATATATATATATATATATATATATATATATATATATATATATAGGGCCATGGTGGCCAAGTGGTTAGAGCATTGGACTCAAGACTGTCACGACAGCAATCTGACTTCGAGGGTTCGAGTCACAGGCTGGCACGTTGTTCCACTGGGCAAGGAACTTCACCTCAATTGCCTACCTAGCCACTGGGTGGGCAAGCCAGCCGAAGTCAGTGCTGGTCCCAAGCCCGGATAAATAGAGAGAATGATTACCTAAAAAGGTAACACCGGCACTCTCCATGGAAAGGAACTGGGGACCCTACCACGTACTCACTCCAATATCATCACAACATGAAAACTAAATTAAGTATCATGCTGTGACCACGGCAGCTCAAACATGAACCTACCTTTAAGAAAAAAAAAAATTATATACATATATACATACATATATATATATATATACATATGTAAGTGTATATATATATACATTCTAAATTACACAAAGTACCATATATATATTAATAAATTATGTAACACTACTTACCTGCTGATGAGCAAGACAATGTGTAAGGGGGGTAATGATAGTAGGTGTCAAATCAGGTGTTATGATTACTGGTAATGCAGCAATGGCAGCTGCAACCTGCAGAACACTGGGTGCTGTCAAATCCCGCTGAATTGTATTTACTAGTAGAAGGGCTAATTCTGACCCAGGTCCAAGTGACTGACTGACAAACAAATATCCTGAAAGAAAAGAAAAAACATTCCTCAGAATATAGAATAAAAGCTTTAACCCCAAAAGGATGACTAATTTACAGCTTAACATATTTCTCTGTTTTCTTGCCGATTAAATAATTCCAATCTAGATATTTCAAACATTAATTAGCTTCACTGTTTTCCTGAAGGGGGGGAATAATTCTTTTATGTAGCATCCAGAGCCCACAAATACCTTACAAAGAGATATGCATATACATATATAATATACATATATAATATGTATACATATATATATATATAATATATGTAGATATAAATATATATATGCATATATATGTGTATATCTGTATATATATCTATATATATCTACATATATATATATATATGTATGTATGTATGTATGTATGTATGTATGTATGTATGTATGTGTGTGTGTGTGTGTGTGTGTGTGTGTGTGTGTGTGTGTGTGTGTGTGTGTGTGTGTGTGTGTGTGTGTGTGTGTGTGTGTGTGTGTGTACGTTTATATGTGAAAATATATATATGCAAATAAATTTATGAAAATATATATATGCATGTATATATGCATATATATATTTATATACATATATATATAAATATATATATATATATAATAAATAAATATATTCATTATATAATATATATATATATATATATATATATATATATTGCTACGCCAGTGGGTCTTTGTCTCTGTGCGAAACATGTGTTAAACATGAAAAGGATGACCTGGGCATGTGTTAACATGAAGGGACCTGGGCAAACATGACGCAGCTGGCTCTGATGAGCAGAGGAGAGGAGGAACAAGCCAGGGAGATGCAGTTGGGTGCTGCTCATGTGAAGACCTCGTGTGTGCCCTTGTGGACCTGAGATAAACATGGTGTTGCCCTGTGATAAGCTGTATTGGCTGTGTGACATTGTGGGTTCCCCCTGTATGTGCCTATAGAAAAGGGAGGGTAATAACTTGCGTAAATAAAGGGAAAAAAACTGTCATTTTGTTTACTTCGTGCCCTGCCTCGGCCACTTGGCGTTTCTCTCCTGGTGTTCTGGGACACTGTGGTGTTCGGTGCCTCTTGGAGCTGTTCAGTGTTCAGACCCTGTGGCTAGCACGCGTCTGCCTAGCCTGCCTTGTGTTGGTGGCAGAGAGACGCGGCGGGGTACGCGGTCCGAACAATTCATATTTATATATATATGTATATGTATATGTATATGTATATGATATATGTATATGTATATGTATATGTATATGTATATGACACATATATATATGTATATATGTTAATGATGATATGTTTATACATATGTATATATATATATATGTGTATATATACATAGTTATGTACATTTATTATATATATAAACATATACATACATATATATGTATAAATCTGTGTGTATACAATTGTGTATGTATATATATATGTGTGAGTGTGTGTGTGTGTGTGTGTGTGTGGGTGTGTGTGTGTGTGTCGTTGTGTTGTGTGTGTGTGTGTGTGTTGTGTGTGTTGTGTGTGTGTTGTGTGTATACATACATATATATATATAATATATATATCATATATATATATATATATATATAATATATATAGTAGATATACATATAAATATAATATATTCAAGCTTATACCATTTAACATATACAATATATATATATTAGAATATATAGATATAGGTAATATAATATATAGATAGTATAATATATATATAATATATATATATATATATATATATATAGATAATTGTATATATATATATACATGTATATGTATATATATACATATATGTATTATATACACTATATATATATATAATAGATATATATATATATATATATATATATACATGTATATATATATGTATATATATAAATATATATTGTCTAAATATATATATAGATAAAGAGAGATGTATAGATAGAGAAGATTATACATCTATATATATATATAGTTGATATAGAATATATATATATATTTCTATAATATATATATATACATATATATATAATATATATAATATATATATTATATATAACATATATATATACATATATATTATCTATGTAATAGACGATGACATTATATATACATATATAATATTATATATAATATTATATATATATATATATATATAGACTATATATTATATATATATATATATATATAGTATATATAATACATATATATATATATATAATATATATATATTTATATATAAAAGATAAGATATAAAGAGATATATATAAATATAGTATATATAGATAAATATACATAGATTCCATATTTATACACTTAAACATATACATATATATAGAGAGTATATATATATATATATATATATATATATATATATATTATATATATATATCTATTTATATAATATGTATATGCTAATACATTATATAATGTATGTATACATAGATATATATATATATATATATATATATATATATATATATATATACTAGATAGATATAATATATATATGATATATATATATGTATATCTATATAGGTATATTATAGCTCTGTATATATAATATATATAGAGTATATAGATATGTATATATATATGTATATATATAAAGCTAAGTGTCATAAATAGATATAGATATAAAGATTATAATGGTATATAATAATTACATAGAGATATAGATAGATATAGAGTTATATATATATTATATATATTATATATATATTATACGATATATATATATTAATAATAATATATACATATATATATCGTATACATATAGATATTATATATAATATATTATAATTATATATATGTATATATATACATTTATATAGATGTGGGGAGAGAGGGATATAGATGTAGATATTGTATATATAATCGATGATTAATATATATAGATATATATAATATAGATAATATAGGTATATGTTTAAATGTGTATAAATAGGGAATATATGTATATTTATATATATATTTATATATATATATATATATATATATATAGCTAGAGATATAGATATTCTTATCTCATATATATATGTATAGATATAAATAATAATATGGCTAGATATACATATATGTATATATAAATATATGTATTACTAATACATTATATATATATACATATATATATGTATATATATATATATATACTATTATAATACTATATATTTATACTTATTATAATATCTATATATATATATCTAATATATTATATTTATATAGATGTAATATATATACATTTATTATAATGTATGTCTATACATTATATATAAATTTATATAAATATGTGAATCTATCTATACATAAAAATATTATACATATAAACATTTCAATATATATTAGCAGTTTATGTATAATATATATATATATATATATTATATATATATATATATATATATATATATATATGTAGATATATTACATATAAGTATATATATGGAAATGTTTATATGTATAATATTTTTCTGATAGATAGTACACATATTCATATCAATTTATTTCTATAAGATATATACATTATATATATATAATATATATATATATATATAACTAATATAATTTATAGATATTATATCTATATACCTGTAGTATATCTATATATATATATATATATATATATATATATATATATGAAATGTTTATATGTATAATATTTTCATGTATAGATAGATGCACATATTTATATAAATTTATATATCTATCTATCTATCTATCTATCTATAAGATATATAATATCTTATATATCTCTCTCTCTCTATCCTCTCTCTCCCTCTCTCTCTCTAGTCTATTCTCCTATATTATATCTCTTATAATCTATCTCTATCTCTATCTCTATCCGATCTCCTATCTCTATTCCTATTCTCTATCTTTTCTATCTCTATCTCTCATCTCTCTCTTCTATCTCTCTATATATACTATATATATATATATATATATATATATATATATATATATGTATATGAAAGTATATACATAAGCATTTATGAATGTATACAAATGAAATATATAGATAATATATAAACATAAATGCGCAAGTATACATATATACATATACAAGTCCTTTCCTATTTATCGTCTCTCCCAACCCCCCCCCCCCCGTGTGTTATCCTTGTCTTAATCCATATATATATATATATATA
>NC_051399.1:16617931-16620471 GCF_015228065.2 Penaeus monodon | reverse complement strand
ATATAACATGTTAAATAAGATAATTAACGGGTCATTACAGTGAAAGTACACGAGAGGTGTACGCTGAATCAGAACCACTACCAGATACAAAATCAATATATATGTCACGGCAAAAACAAGTATGTGTGTTGTTCTGGTATGTCTGATGATGCTACACGATGATCGAAATATTTTGCATGTACTGATGTATTCGTTAAGAAGATATTGTGTGTGTGAGCTATGGTGGTGATGTTGGTTGATCACTTGAATAGTATGTTTGGATATTGATCATGTAATTGTTGTTATATATGTATTCATGCATGTCTCATTTTATGTATTGGTTCGATGATAATATTTGTAGTGTGTGTGTTGTGGTATTGTGTGTTGTGTGTGTGGTTGTGTGTGGTGTGTTGATGATTGTTGCTGTTGTTTGTGTGTGGTGTGGTGTGTTGTGTTGTGTATGTGTGTTGTGTGTGTGTGTGTGCGTGGTGTGTGTGGTGTAGTGTATGTGTAGTAATGTGATGTTGTGTGTGTGTGTGTGTGTGTGTGTGTGTGTGTGTGTGTGTGTGTGTGTTGGTTTGTGTGTGTGTGTTTGTGTGTGTGTGTGTGTTGTGTGTGTGTGTGTGTGTGTGTGTGTGTGTGTGTGTGTGTGTGTGTGTGTGGGTGTGGTGTGGTGTGGTGTGTGTGTGTGTGGGGTTGTGGTGTGTGTGTGTGTGTGTGTGGTGTGTGTGTGTGTGGTGTGTGTGTGGTGTGTGTGTGTGTGGTGTGTGTGTTGCGTGTGTAGTATGTGAGAGTGTGCGTGTGTAGTATGTGAGAGCGTGCGTGTGTAGTATGTGAGAGCGTGCGTGTGTAGTATGTGAGAGCGTGCGTGTGTAGTATGTGAGAGCGTGCGTGTGTAGTATGTGAGAGCGTGCGTGTGTAGTATGTGAGAGCGTGCGTGTGTAGTATGTGAGAGCGTGCGTGTGTAGTATGTGAGAGCGTGCGTGTGTAGTATGTGAGAGTGTGCGTGTGTATTATGTGAGTGTGTTGCGTGTGTAGTATGTGAGAGCAATCACCTTGATTGCCTACCTAGCCACTGGGTGGCCAAACCAGCCCAAGTCAGTGCTGGTCCCAAGCCCGGATAAAATAGAGAGAATGATTACCTAAAAGGTAACACCGGCACTCTCCGTGGAAAGGAACTGGGGACCTACCACGTACTCACTCCAAGAGCATCACAGCATGAAAACTACAATTAAGTATCATGCTGTGACCACGGCGGCTCAAACATGAACCTACCGTTAGAAAAAGAAAAAAAAAATACGTGTGTGTGTGTGTATGTGTGTGTGAGTATATGTGTGGCCGGTGACTCAAACCCTTGAACTCAGATTGCCGTTGTGACAGTCTTGAGTCCGATGCTCTAACCACTTGGCCATTGATCTAAATAATATATACATATTCATATATATATTCATACATATATAACATATGATATATATAAATGGATAATCAATCAATCAATAACGGTATGCTCATGTTTGAGCAGCCGTGGACCTCTCCACCATCCTTCGCCACTAAACTCGATCTTACGCTTTTCTTTCCACTTATACCATCCACAGCCCGCAAATATCTTTGATATTGTCGCTCAGTCTTGTCTTCGGTTTGCCTCTTCCTCTGTTTCCTATCACCATCCCTGTCAGCAAGTTTTTCTCAATACTTTTACTTCTCATTACATGACCAATAAACTTTAATTTCCTCTTGTTCAAGATGTCCAACAGTCGGTCTTTACAATTTATTTTTCTCAGCACTTCATCATTCGTCTTCTTCTCTGTCCAGCTAATACGCAGTACTCGTCTGTAGCACCACATTTCAAAACTATTGATCTTTTTCTTGTCTATCTACTTCAACACCCAACACTCAGAACCATATGATGCAATTGGGAAAACTAATGAGTTCAATAACCTCAGCTTTGTCCGTAAGGTAATGCTTCGGTCTTTCCAGATGTTATTGAGAGCAATTGTGGCGCTTTTGGCAATGGTAATTCTTCTTTTTATCTCCGGTGAATCATCATATGTATTAGTTAAAACAGCTCCAAGATAAGTGAACTCTTTCACATTTTCCACAATCATTCCATTGATTGTAACATGTTCATCATTGTTCATTGCCGGTTATCTTTGAATCTTCATGATCTTAGTTTTCTTGGCATTAAGAAATAAGCCAGCCTTTTCGCTTGCTTCTCTAACTTTATCTAGTAGTTGTTGTAGTTCAGTGATACTGCTGGCAATCAAAACTATATCATCGGCGTACCTCAGATTTGATATTTTGTATCCTCCAACATCCACAGTTCCTTCAAAATTCTCTAGAGCACCTCTCATAATTGTTTCAGAATATATATTAAAGAGGTGCGGAGACAGAATGCAACCCTGTCGTACTCCTTGTTTGACTTCGAACCATTCTGTTAACCCATAAGTGGTTCTTACAGCTGCTTGTTGTTGGTCATACAAGGCTTTTATTAATTGGATGATGTGTTTTGGAAACTTCATATCGTACATGTTATTCCAGAGGATATCGTGATCAACAGTATC
>NC_051399.1:16587931-16612931 GCF_015228065.2 Penaeus monodon | reverse complement strand
ACCCCCAACTCCTTAACCTGAAGGAGAGGACATTAATGTATAACTTTCGTGTCAAGTACGTCAAGGGGAAGACCAACTGCGCTGCAGATGCACTTTCTCGCTATCCAGCCATAGCCAGTGCACCTGAGGAATCCGATGAGGCTGAGGATGCAGTAATATGTGCGGCTATGGCAGGCGCAGCAGCGGAGGCCATAGAAGACGACATAGGACACGCAGTGGACTTGCGGCAAGTGGAGGAGGAAGCCCTTAAGGATGAGGACTATCAACTACTTCATGAGTGCGTGACCAATGATGGGTTGGCAGAATGGAAAGACTTGGAGAAGGCTGCATTACGATCTTACTTCAAGATGTGAAACAACCTCTCATGCCAGGAGGACCTCGTTCTGTACACCAGCGATGAGAGGTTCCCACGTTTGGTCATCCCAGCCTCCCTCAGGCGCATCATACTCAACAACCTCCACACTGGCCATCAAGGCAGAGATTCAATGCTCCGCAGGGCCAGGCAGTCCGTACACTGGCCCGGTATTGACGCAGAAGTTGAACAAAAGCGTCGCCACTGCCAGATTTGCAAGGTGCATGCTCCCTCTTGTACCAACGCCTCCACCTCAGTATCCATTCCAGCAAGTGGTGGCGGATCTATTTCATCTAGACGGCAACTCGTACATTGCCTACGCAGACAGGCTGACATTCTGGTTGGAGGTGGAACACATTTCAGGAGAGGCCACCAGCTCCCGCCTTATCAGTGCTTTCCGTCAATGGTTCAGGAGACTAGGCATCCCCAAAGAGCTGTAATGCGACGGAGGCAATAACCTCACCAGTCATGAGTCCAGAAGCTTCTTCAGCGCCTGGTGTGTCAAGCTAAGAATCTCCTCAGCACACTATGCCCAGTCTAACAGGCGTGCAGAGGCGGCAGTCAAGTCGGCAAAGAGGCAGCTAAGAGGTAATATCTCCCACGGAGGCTCCCTGGACACCGACGACATCACCAGGGCGCTTATGCAATACCTAAACATGCCCCTTCAAGGGTCAGACACGTCCCCATCGCAGCTGCTGATAGGCAGGCAACTACAGGACACCATTACAGTGGAAAAGTCACAGTACTTAATCAGTGACCAATGGGGATTGATGCTACGTGAAAGGGAACGTGCCATGCACCTCTCTGCAGCAATATTATCGCTTCATCATGACCAGACACCCCATAACCTTGCCCCTCTCAAACCGGGACAGCAGACACGGATTCAGAACCCTGTCACTGGGCGGTGGGATCGGTCGGGAACAGTGGTGGAGCTGACTGCGCCACAATACTTGTTGAAACTGGACAGTAGCAGCAGAGCCATGATCAGAAACAGACATCACCTTCGCCCTCGAGGTAGCAAGCCCCAGACAGGTGCTCCACAAGAGCTCCATAGCCACCCCTCAACCCCCAGACCCGGGAGTACCAGGTGACCTCCAAGACACCTGAATGAATATTATATGAATTCCCCCATTTAGTGTATTATTGTGGACACGCAAAAGTTCCATTTAATTTGTGTTCATTTCACATTTTGATTATGTTTCTTTCATTACACTTAGGATTGGGGAAGGAGTGTGGGAGTCGTTAGTAATGTGTGTCGGTACATGTTTTCCCGGGCAGCGTGGCGGCCCAAGAGCTGGTCAACGGCAGTCGCCGGCTGACCTCCATGAATGTCCTTTATTCCTCTTGGACCAGAATAAACCAAAGGAAACAGATCTCGCCTATCTCTTCACCTCAATCCCTAACAAATACCAAAAACAACAAAGCATCCGGACCAGATGAAATTACGTTTGAGTTTTACAAAAATATTCCAAACAATATACTAGAGTCAATATTAATCAATTTTAACTAATACTGGTCTAAAGAAGAATATCCGGATTCATTAAAAAATGAACTGATAAATCCAATAATAAAACCGGGTAAAAACTCATCAGAAGCAAACTCTTATAGATTTATTAGTAGAATTTCATATATTGGGAAGATATTTGAAAATATTATAACAAAAAGATTAACATGGTGGCTAAAACATAACAAGTTAGATAAAGACTTAAAAGGTTTATGACCTAATAGAAATACTACTGAAGCATTACATATAATAGACAACCACATTAAAGCTTTCATAGAAAAAAAATACATCATACTAGCATGTATTGATTTAGAAAAAGCTTTTGACACAGTCAATCATCAATTATTACTAACAAAAAGGTCAAAACTAGGAATTATAGGAAAACCTCTAAATTAGATAAATAACCTGTTAGAAAAATGAACATTCCAAATAAAAATTGGAAACCTAACATCAGAAAAAGGAACAACACAAAGTGGCGTACCTCAAGGTTCACCAGTAAGTCCAGTTCTATTTAATATATTGTTAAATGACCTAAAATTATCAAAAATCATTGAGAAAATAATATACACAGATGACATAACTCTACTAACAAGTAACAAAAACCAATTAGAAGCCTCCAATAAAATAGAAGTAGAATTACAAAAGCCAAAAGAATGGGCCAATAATTGGGATTTGAAAATAAACTTCACAAAAAGTAAATTAATGTGCTTTTCAAATAAAAATTTAAACCAATTACCAATAATAAGAATATATAATATAGAACTTAAATATACTCAAAGTCACAAAATTCTTGGCTTAACATTAGATGCCCCTAAACTGAAATGGAAAAAACATATAGAAAATGTAAAAACAGATATATTAAGTAGAAAAAAAATATAATGAAAAAAATGACTTCATTAAACTGAGAAACTTTATTAAAATTCTATAAAATATACATAAAACCAAAAAATAGAATACAGAATAACAATCTCTGGAGCAGCAAAAGAAATAGAATTAAGAAAACTAGAAATTTTACAAAATCAAGTACTAAGACTGGTAACTGGATGTCTTAGATAACTCCAATCATAGCTCTCCAAGTATTAACAAACATTCCACCTTTAACAAATAGAATAAAAGAACTTGAATGTATACAACTGACAAAAATCCTAACTAAACCAAATACAACACCAGTAAAGCAACAAATAATAAAAGAATATAATTCTCAAATAGACAGAAGATCACTAGTACACAGAGATACAGAAACAAGAACAAATCTAAATCTAGACCTAACTCCAAATGTGATATCAAATATATCCCCAATACCCCCATGGCATGATATCTCAGAGAGTATACAAACATTATGGACAACATAATAAAAAATTCTCCTCAAATCATTATTCAATAACAATATCAGGAGTTAATAAACCTCAACTATAAAAACTTTAATAGAATTTTCACTGATGGCTCAAAGATAAAAGAACCACAATCAACATCTGCAGCAATTTTCATCCAGAATAAAAATATAACAACTATTTGGAAACTACCTCCTAAAATAGAAATCACTCACGCAGAATTATTTGCCATAAAACAAGGATTAAATTTATGCAATAAACAACAAACTGACTAACACAGTAATATTAACAGACTCACAATCATCACTACAACTAACAAAATCCCAAACCATCAAGCTATAAACAAATTGTATATGAAATACAAAAACAAATATACTTTCTCTCAACACACAAACAAAAGATTATGGTCCAGTGGATTCCATCAAATAAAAATATAGAGGGAAGGAAATTGCTGATTTAGCTGCAAAGAAAGCCCATGAAATAAATGATCCCGTGCCCATACCACAAGATCCAAACTGTATCATAAATGAAATCAAATAAAAAAATACCAAACAATGGGAATCAAATTTAAAAAGAATTTTAAACACAAAAAATTATTTCATCAAAGATAACATTCAAAAACCATGGACCAGAGCCAAGAACAGAAAACTAGACACATGCATGGCAAGACTAATAACCAAACACACAAGACTAAAACAACACTTACATAGAATGAAAATGGAAAATGACCCTTTCTGCAGATGGTGCAAGAACCAAGAAGAGACCATAGATCATATGCTATTACATTGCCCAAGATTTAACTCACACAGAACAAACTAAAACATGCTTAAGACGAGTCAACATAAAAGACACAGTTATAAATCTTCTGATTACAGGTGCAGATCAACCATCTATAACAAAGTACTACATACTGAGATGCACTAAGATCTTCCTACAAACAACTAAATTAATTAATATAATCTAAGAAACAAGAACCCAAGAAAAAAAAGAGGATCCAAGGGATATAGACAACAAGTCCAAAACATTATAACAAGAAAGAAGAAGATATACACAGATTCAAAATCAGCAGTACACTGCATTCAAAACACAAACCCCAAAAGATACAAAAACATTATATTTGAAATACATTCAATATTCTTAAGCCTAACTGAAAACAAACAAAAAACAATGATACAGTGGATGCCAGCACACAAAAATATAAAAGGTAACAAAATAGCTGACCTTGCAGCAAAAACAGCACATAATATAAATGAATTATTCTTTGCTTCTATTAAATTTATGTTTGAAGTAATTAGGGTTAAGTCATCTGCGTATATTACTTTATATATTTCTTTTGGTACTTTTATGTCTGACATGACTATGTTGAACAGTGTGGGGCTTATTGGGGATCCTTGTGGGACTCCATTTATTATTTTTCCAGTTGTTGAGGTTTGTTCTCCAATTTTTACTTGAAAGGTTCTATTAGAAAACTGTTTATCCATCTTACTACTCTAGGTTTTAATCCTATATTTTTAGCTTTTATTAAAATTGTTTTGTGATTGATGGAATCAGAAGCTTTTTCTAAATCTAAACATACTACTGTGTATTTTTTTTCTTTTATTGCCTGTCTTACTTTCATTTCAATTATTTGTATTGCATCTATTGTCCTGTTTGAACTAAATCCTATAAGGTCTTCATCTAGGTTATTTTTTCTAGCCACCAGTTCAGTCTTCTTGTTATTATATTTTCATAGATTTTCCCAATACAAGCTGTTCTGCTTATGAATCTATATGAATTTATTTTTGTTGAGTCCTTCCCTGGTTTATGAATTGGATTTATTTTTGTTGAGTCCTTCCCTGGTTTATGAATTGGATTTATTATTGCTTTTTTTATTTCATTTGGATATTCTCCTTTTTTCCAATATCTATTTAAAATTTTTAATATTGCTTCTATTATGTTCTTAGGTGCATTTTTATAAAATTCATATGTAATTCTATCAGGGCCATATGCTTTACCTTTTTTTTTTTTTTTTTATAACATATGTTAATTCTTCTATGTCTTCTTTTTCTATTTTTGTTAGTAGTTTTTTTGCTTGTTTACTTCTTATATTTTCGTATTCTTCTTTAAATAATTCTAGTTTTTTTTTATATCTGGATTACTGGCAAATTATTATGTATTAGAGGAAAGTTTATCGAAGCACAAAAGTTTTCCCATGACTCTTTTTTTCATTTTCAATTACTTGTTTTAGCTTCTGTTAATAACTTTTTTATCATTTAATCTATTTTCTGTATTCGGTCTTCTTCTCCATTAATAATAGGTTTTGTTTCTTTTCTTTATTATTTGATTGCATTTCTCACTCCACCAGGGCTTATCAGGTTTGTGGTTTATATTTTTATTATCAAAGCTGAAATGTTTTTCTCCAGTATCTTTTATTAGTTTCATTAGTTCTGTTAGTGAATTTATATTTATATTTACTTGATTTAGTTCTGAGTCATAAGCAGACCATCCTTCCTTTGTGAATTTCCATTTTCTTTCAACTACTTTTGATGAGATTTGGTAGTTTTCATCTTTTATTATGACTGGTAAGTGGTCACTATCTAGATGTGGACCTGTTGTTATTTTTAAGTGGCTTATTGAAGGTGAACCTATAACTAGGTCTATTGTGGCTTCTCGGTTTGTTTTTGGATCTATTCGGATTACTTGCCCTTTTTTTGGTGTTAATAATATGATATTGTTTTGATTTATCAATTTAACTAAATTATTTCCAGTTACATTATTTTGTTTGTTTGTTGCTGGATTCCGGTCTGGATGGTGTGCAATAAAGTCTCCTATTATCAATTTTGGTTCTTGTATTTGATCTATGTAATAATAAAATTCTTCTTTAGTTATATCATTGCAAGGATTGTATGTCAATATGATATTCATCTATTTTTCTCTCTATTGTATTTTTATTGCTAATATCTCTATTTTATACTAATATCTGTCATTTAGTTCTTATTTTTTTAATTGTATATCTTTAAGGCGATTAGTCCTGGGTTTTCTTTGAATAAATATAAATATATATATATATATATATATATATATATATATATATATATATATATATATATATATATATATATATATATATATATATATATAGAGTGTGTGCATTCCAAGTTATTATTTTATTCATTTATCAGGTTTATTGCTTGCTTTAAAATTGGAGTGAAATCATTTTTTGTTTCCAAAATTATTTTTAAAATTGATTTTCCTGAGTTTATATTTTTCATCAAGTTTGATACTGCCTTTATTATATTTTTTGTTGTAATCATCCAGTTTAAGTTTCTGTTATTTCTGTTTTGTTTGCTTGTGTATTTGTCTCTGGTGTAACTTTTAAGTTCATGTTTTGGGTTCTTTGTCTTGGCGGTGTTTCCTGTCCTGGGATGATGTTTTGTGTTTGTGAGATAGCTTGTGCATAGCTCTGTTGTGTATTTTGGTGTTGGCTTCTAGGGTTTTTTGTTGACTTGTGGAGTGGGGGTTTCTTTAGTTAATGTAGTGTTCTCTTTTGGTTTTGTGTTTGCATCTTTATTTGTACTATTTTTAGCTTGTTCTATAGAAGGGTTTCAGTTGTTGGATTTTTTTTAAATCTCTGAGTTGTTTGGTGTAAAATTGTATTTGTTTATTTCTTGTGCTTTGTTGTGTACTCTGCATGAGTTAATGTTTGGTGTGTGATCTCCTTCACAAAAGAAACAATATGGATTATTATTACAATCTTTAAAACTATGGTCAAAACTACTGCATCTACTACATATTTTTTTGTTTTTGCAAGTAAGAATCCCATGTCCATATCTGAGGTAATTATAGCATTTGGGTATTGGGAAGGTGTATTGTTTGACTGGTAGTGGTCCTTTGACTGTGATTCTTATAGATCTTGTTGAAATCCATCTTTCTGTTTTGTTTTGTTTTCTTGATTACTTTTATTTATTCTTATTATTTCTTGAATGTATGAATTCTGACCTAATGTTCTTATTTTTTCGGTTAATTTTCCGAAAATGACAACCAGGTCTTCCCTGACAATATTTATATCATCAGATTTGTTTTTGTGAGATGAAAACAAATCTGATGATCATTTCAGTTGCATTCTCCAGCTGAGAATCTTGATGTGATTTGATAAGTCCTGATAGCAGGGGAGGGGATGAAGTAGATCAGGGAAATTGTGGGGTAAAACAGGCTGAAATAAGAAGAAAAGAGAATAGAAATGTGTAAAACAAGCACAAAAAATGCTTTAAATCGGACAATGAAACTCTATGGACGTCGCTGCCATCTTTCAAACTCTACGCACCTGCGCGCCAACTTTCGAAAAACTCTACGGGAACCAAACTCATCATTCGGTAAACTAACCTAACCTTATACACTACGATCTATATATTCCCTAACCAGGGGCCTCTGCCCCCTGGACCCCCAGTGGTAATATATACGCCTAGACCCCCAGGGTAAAACCACATACCTTTATATCGCGAAACACTGAACGTTTCTTCACTTCTGTCTATAGCCACAATTGCTTGATTTCTAATCCCTTTTTTCAGCATTTGTGGCACTGGATGGGTTCAAATATCAGGCTGTGATAGAAACAAATATCTATTTGTCCAGTATATCCAAAAAAGGGCTTTAAAAATGACCCGGAATCGATGCAGCACTTGAAATAAAACATTGCTCACTGGCGTTTCTCAACGAAATGGCGCTTGCTGGCCTGTCAAATCTCCCGGTGGCAAAACGCGCATGTGCACAAGGTTATTGTACAGAATAGCATAAATACCAAAACACGTAAATGAGGAACAATAAAAGGAAAAGAACGTATTACATACATGAAATTGAGAAAACGGACGCTGATAATGACAAAATATTCGTTCTCACGAGCGTGTAGCAATACAAGGACTACTTGGTGATGAGTTCCGCATCACATTTGTTTTGATTCTCGCGAAGTAAACATGGAAGGGACTTAGAAAATGAAGGGGCGATCCTCACTCTTGCCTGTCCTATATCTCCCTTATTTTCCATTTGCCCACGTTTTGCCATAGATGAAAAGGGTCTTAGTTTTCATCAAGGTAACCACTCCATACACTTATTTTACTATACGCTTGGTTGGCATGCACGATAAATTTTCCCTTAGTTTTCGTCAAGGTAACCACTCCATACATTTACTCTAATGTACTCCCTGGTTGACATGCACAAAAAATTTTCAATTTTTTATTTGATTGTTTTTATATCTAGGTCTGTTTCAACTGGGAAAATAGTTCCATATGTACAATCTGTGTTTAAACTTGATGCTGGTTGTTTGCAATTAATTTCCCAGTGTCCAAGTTTTCTTATTTGTGTTAGAGGTCTTATTTTCTTTATATTATCTACTTCAAATCTGATTGCCTTCCCAATACCTAATACACTTAAGGAATTTTCTATGATATATTAATGAAAATCTGAGTTGTTTATTGCATTTGTTAATTGAATTGGCTTGCTGAAGTTTGAGTTTAATGAATCTCCTGCTAGTTGTATAAGTATTACATTCTTGTCCATTACCTGTGGAATTGCGTGAAGCTCTTTCCGGCTTCTTCGTTTCGGTGATGTCTGGAGGGTGGGTTTTCTTCGTTGTCACTTTCGCTGTTTTTGCATCTTCTGTTATTTAAGGTTTCATAGTCCATTTGTTTATATGTACCAGGTATCTCTCCTGGTTCAGGGGTGAGTTTATCGTCCATGTGTTCACTACACACTTCACTTCAGTTTACGATTACCGGGATAGATGTCTTTCCTTCGTCATTTTTGCATACAGGCACACGCACACACACTTATATGTAAACATCCACCCATATAAATAAATGAATACATTCTTATACATATATATACATATATTTATATATGTGTATATAATTTATATATATACATATATATATATATACATACATATATATATATATATATATATATATATATATATATATATATATATATATATATATGTGTGTGTGTGTGTGTGTGTGTGTGTGTGTGTGTGGTGTGTGTGTGTGTGTGTGTGTGTGTGTGTGTGTGTGTGTGTGTGTGTGTGTATGTGTGTGTGTGTGATAAACACACACAGAGACACACACACACACACTATATATATATATATATATATATATATATATATATATATATATATATATATATATGTATGCATATAAAACATATACATATATATACATATATATGTACATGTATATATATATATATATATATATATATATATATATATATATATATATATATATATATATATATATAACATATATATGTGTTACCTAGTGCTCTATTTGAGGTTATACTTCTCTTACCACCCCAGACACTCCCTGGAGTAAGGTGGGTAATAAGTGGAATATAACCCAAATATATTCCTGCGTACAGGGCACTGGATAATAGATTTTTAATCCACTCTCCCCGGAGCGGGCTCAGTGCTTGTTATAAGAATAATACGTCCAATTTTACGTGTGACTTCCCTTTTGTATATTTCACTTATTTCAGTATTATCTAAATTGGTTATTATAAACACATGAAATAACTTCGTACATTTAATAGTGTACTTACTTATACAAGTGAGTTCTCTCGTCTCCTGACGAGTCCAATTTCTCCCCTTAGAGAATACGAAGAGCGTAGACCCATGTCTCGTCTACTTCGTATGGTCACACGGAATTCAGTACGATTTTAACCGGAATTTCGGTAATATACCCAAGATAAACCCTCGCGAACGTCCATGTTCGACGACAGGTAGTACTGAACTGTGGCACAAGTGCCACGACAGCGCCCTGGCCTCTCCTGACTGTCCTGACCCAGCCCAGAGCACAATGGTGCCCTTGTTTACAAGGCCTACAGATTATCACCCCTATGTCCCCGAGACAAAGTGTCTATAGTGCCCTGCAAAACCATAAAGGCTTATCCACACCATAGGATAAACATCACACTCTGTAGCTTCAATGGAATGTGGAGTTCCCCTGAACTACCATTCCATCTACCATACAACCATTAGAAAATCCAATTCTATGGTGTATAGGGGTCTTACTATGTCAGGATTACCCATAAAATACCATTCTACGCTACTACCATAAGTCTGGCCGTTGACATGCTCCCCCTCTGAAATCACACGTCCTCGGGTGACCTATGACTTCAAGAGAAAACCACCAATCGGTCTTACCCAGAAGCTCTCAGAACTTACGGAGTAGTATCGGATGACATAGACCTCCTAGGTCTATGTGCACACGGTGAGTGGGAGAGAGGTTGCAGAGCTGAGCTAACCAATGACTCTATCGCCCTTGACAAAGATAACCTCTTCTCTCTCTCCTTCCTCAACCACCTCCAGAGATATAAGGTAAACCAAAGGATAATAGCCACCAAAAACAGGTCCCAAGACAATTTCACCCCATGAGTTAATCTAGTGACGTAATGATGATCTGTCCGACCAAACAGAACAGCATTATCCTGGTCCATGGAAGCAATTGTCTTCACAAGGCCATTGATAGATGCGTTTACACTGTCCAAATTCTCATTAGACTGATTAAGTTGATCATGAATTACCCTTAGATCTCTGGGCAAGATGGATTCCATTCCACCTTGTAATACCTTACCATATACCGAGAAATTTGCGTGAACTCTATCACCCATTCTATTTTGTATTCTTCTGGAATAACCTTATTTTCCCTGGGAAGCCTTTCCCATTTATATGTACACGACTCAGTCAAACTGATATTAAAGCTCTGGGGCACAACATAAATTCCCTTGACTTCATGCACCCTTCCAGCATTCCATTGCTAAACCCTATAACTTTAGAGTCAGTTTGAGCTATGTGATTTGGTAAATCCTTTAATGCAAGTAATCTTTTACCTCTTAGTAAGTTGATACTACCTCAGTCAACTCCCATTTGACTGGTTGGGGAATATTGAGTGTTATAGTGAAGATAAATATATCACTACATCTAACCAATTCCATTTTGGCAAAATCCTTAATTACACCTCCAAAAGATGCCTCAGCTAAACGCACTCGAGCTTCTCCTTGAGCCGAAACGTTTTCCTTTCCCTCAACCCTAGATACCACTTCTAGCGCCATCTTGAGTCGTTCCAGAGTCTCAGTAGCTGGTCATAGATCCTGATTTTGCACAACATTCCTGTGGATGTTCTCGGTGAGAACTTCCTCCTCTCTTCTAATTAGGGCTGCACCCAGCCGAAGAAGAGGTGGAATGCCCTCTGCCTGACAAACCGTCCACAGGCAAGCCTCCAGGATCAGCATGCACATCCCTCCCAAACATGGCTCAATATCTGCAAAAAGTACAAAACTAAATTCCATGTGGGTGACCACCACATCCTCCGATAACATATGTTTATATAATATAAGTGTTGGTTGTGTGGTGTGGTCATGTGTGATCATGCATATATATTTATGTAGTTAGTCCAATTATGGTCCCTCATGCAACCGTGCATAATACCCTGGCCCATACCGCGTACGTCCACTAGTACGTCTCTCATGCGTAGGTTCCCTACCCGCATGCTCAGGACTAACATTCCTCCCAGGAGTTTCATTCATTCCTTCATTCATTTTGCTCTCACCCTCAGCATTACTTGCAGAAGCATTGTGGGAATCTGTATTGTTTGGGTTATCCATTCTGATATTACAAAGATCACTGGCAACTCTTGAAAAAGGTTCATTATTTGAATCCCGCTCTCCACTTACATCCGGTCCCTCATCCTCTTCCCTTGAAGTTTGAGCTTCCGTTGCATGTGCCAGTTCAGACCCCACGCCCACTGGTTTGGGACAATCCATAAGGTACTCCATTTCCCTGTCTTCTTCTTCCTCCTGAGTGCCTTCAGGTATGATTGACTCCTCTCCTGGTTCCATCCCTGGATAAGGTTTCCTAGCTCCCGGTGCTAGTGCTCTAGGTATGGTCGCTTCCAAAGCCACCTTCATGTTTTCCAAATGGACTTCTCTAAACCCCCTGGTTTGTAAATCCCTTAATTGGTAAACATATGGTTTCACCTCCTTGACAACCCTATATGGTCCTTCCCATTTGGGTGATAGTTTAGAGTCCCCTTTCTTTCTAATGGCCTTCACAAAGACTCTTGTACCTTCCCGCAAAGAAGTATCTTTTGACTTCTTCATTCGGGTTTTACATTGTCTATCTGCTGCCCTTAACAGATTATCTTTTACGTATTCATAGACTTCCTGAGATCTTTGGGTTCGTGTGGCCACAAAGTCTTCATTTGGTAGTCTATAACTTGTGGTGGGTCTTGTCCACCATTCCGCTGGTGTTTTAGCATCCCTGCCAAACATCACATAGTATGGCGTATCTCCAATAGCACTATGATAGGCTGCATTCAAAGCCAACTGTGCTTCAGCTAAATACTGGTCCCAGTAATGTTCCTTTCCATCTACTAGACCACGTAAAATGCTTAATACTTGCTGATTAGTCCTCTCACAGAGTCCATTTGACGCAGGGTGATATGCTACAATCTGATGATGATCAAACCCTAACGTCTTTGCCATACACCTTAAAAACTTATTCCTGAATTCCCTTCCTTGGTCCGTTAATACCGTCTTCGGGACTCCATATTGCAGGAATATTCCATAAATACTCTTAGCTACTGCTTCTGCGGTTTTATCCGGGAGTGCTTCCACTACCGCAAATCTGGTGAGGAAATCTGTAATCACCAATATGTACTTATTTCCCGCTTCTGTAAGGGGAAATGGTCCCATCAGGTCCATAGCTAGAGTTTGAAAAGGTTCCTCTGGTACTGGATATCTTCGCAAAGGAGTTAAGGGATGACCTCGACCCTTAAACCTTTGGCACGTAAGACATTGTTGACAATACCTACTAATGTCTTTATCCATTCCACGCCAAGTGAATAACCTTTTTGCACGGAACTTGGTTCTTTCTTCGGCCCCATGGCCTCCCAATGGTGCTAAATGGACTAATGCTAGAGCTTTGGAAACTAAGCTCCTTGGCACGCAAAGCACCTCCTCGACTTTCCTCATCGAATTCCGGTGTTGAATCTGTTTGTAAAGTAACTTTTGGTCCATAAAGAAGTCCTTTACCTCCAAATTCGGATCCACCTTCTTCCGATTGATTTCAGTCACATCCTTGAGATACCGGATGACAGGTCCATATAGAGGATCTTCCCTTTGCTCTCTGATCATCTCTTCCAATGACCAAGGCGGCCCATCTTCCTCCTCGTCCTGTTCCTCTTCAGGCATCTCTCCTGATGGCTCGACTGCCAAAATACAGACAATTTGACAGTCCTCTGCTTCGTTGATGATCATTTGTGATGTACGTTCCACTTCCTCGGCCTCTATTCCCTCAGGAACTTTAATCCTGGATAGAGCATCTGCCGCGGCATTGAGTCTTCCTGGATGGTACATGATTTTTGCTCCAAAGGATTGAGCAGTTAGAGCCCATCTCGTAACTCTCGCATTACCATCCTTTGCCTTGTGGAACAACCAGTGAAGTGATCTATTGTCAGACAGAACCACTACTTCCAATCCCCAAACCAAGGGTTTAAACTTTTTTAAGGCTTCTATTATGGCTAGGGCCTCTTTTTCCATTGTAGTATATCTACTCTCAGCTGCCTTCAGTTGTCGGCTGTAGTATGCAACAGGGCAAAAATGGCCCTCATACCTTTGCGCAAGCACCGCACCAATAGCTCCTTGGCTGGCATCTGTGCTCAGGTACCAAGTTTTCCTGAAATCAGGTGCTTTAAGTACTGGTTCCGTTACCAAGTTCTCCCTGAGAACGTTGAATGCGTTTTCCTGTTCATCTCCCCAGACGAAAGGATTTTTCTCCGAAGTTAACTTCGTCAGAGCATTGGCTTTCTTGGCGTATCCATCGACAAATCTTCGATAATAGCCACTTAACCCTAAGAATCTCCGTACCTCTTTACGATTCCTGGGTTTTGGGAAATTACGTACTGCCGCTAACTTGTCTAGCGCAGGCTTCACATTCCCCTGTCCCACTCTATGTCCAAGAAGATTAACTTCCTTCTGGAATAGGTGTGATTTCTCAGGACTGGCCTTCAGTCCAGCTTGTATCAGTCTCTGTAAAGCTTCTGCCAATATAGATAAGTGAGTTTCAATATCATCACTATATATTGCAATATCATCCAAAAATAGTTGCAATCCTTTCCCAACCTGACCACTGAACACTCTGTTCATTAGTCTCTGAAATGTCCTTGGGGCATTGGACAATCCAAAAGGCATAACATTATACTCATAATGCCCTAGGTGCGTAGAGAATGCGGATTTCTCCTTAGAATCCTTGTCTAGTGGCACCTGATGATATCCACTCCTCAAATCTAGTGTGGAAAACCACTTACTTTGACTAACTTGATACAAGATATCCTCAATTAAAGGTAAGGGATAAAACTCCGGTCTCGTTTTAGCATTCAGAGCCCGGTAATCCACACACAACCTTGGGTGTGAATTATCCTTCCTTTTCACCAAGACAATTGGAGCATTCCATTCCGATGAACTGACCCTTACATGACCTTGATCCATCAAGGCTTGGACCTCTGCCTCCACAGCTGGTCGTACTGCATAGGGAATAAACCTGGGTGGAATATAAACCTTTCCTTCATCGACGGTTTCGATTCGATGAGTAATCAAGTTTGTTTTCCCTAGTGGCTCCTCCTTCAAATTAAAGGCTGCCTGAAAGTCTCGCAAAACCCCTTCTGCGTCTTTCCTCTGGCTTGTAGATAATGTCCAATTATCAGCCCGTAATTCTTCCAATAATTTCTGAAAGCGATCCTCAGTGAGCACTGGATCCTGATCCACTTTCACCTGTTGAGGGTCGATCTGGAGTGCCTGTTCCAATGGGTCATCTTCATCTCCATTGTCTGGTATTTCCGTTACCACAGCATTTACTGCTAATTTAGCCAGCACTTTCTGCTTTTCATTGTGGCCCTTGCTTAGATTCCCAAACGGTTCCATTTCCCTATCGTCCATATAAAGTGCCTGGGCTATCCTCCGTTTCTGGTGGATTAATACTGGTACTCTACCCCAGTTACAAGCTAGGACTTTCACCTGATCCTCTGCTTTGCATATAACAGGAATGATAACACAATCCTCCTGTAATGGATTTCCTCTTACCATTATTGGAGTTCCATCCTCCATTTTTCCACCTTTTCTTTTAAGACACCCTGTTAATACAGCTGCCTTACCTGGAGGTACAGTGATAGTTTCCAACGAAACCACTGCATATTCATGAGAGTCAATTTGATCCTCTACTGAATCTTCCTTAGATTCCTTATTCTGGTCCTCCAGAATCTCATTCACTGGGTGACTCCTCGCCACCCGAGGTGATCTAACCGGTTTGTTCCCCTCCTGGTTTATTATACCTCTCTGCAGGAGTTTAGATCCTTGACAAATTCTCCATTTATCAAAATCTAGTAGTAATTTATACTGGTGCATTAAGGACGAACCAACAAGAACATCACAATCCCCTGGAAAGTTAATGATCTCGTCCTGAAATACATAGCATTTATGAGAGAAAACCTTTCCTCCCATTTTGAAGGTCATTTGGGCCTCCCCTAGTGCCTTCACCGGTTCTCCTTCAAGTATTCCACTTACGAGCAGTTCACGTGGTTCAAGCGGAGAAGGAAGGTTCCTTGGATCCTTGTGGCCCCTCTCTTTCACCTCCTCCTGCTCCCTGTACATAGAATACTTAACCAATGTTGGGCTCGCCCCGGAGTCCCAAACTGCAGTAAAAGACTTTCGACTATTAGGTACCTTTACCTTAGTCATTAGGTATCTGGGAAGAGAAGACGCTAAAATAGGAATGATGAGGCGTTCAACTCCTGCCCGTACCATTTTATCTTTTACTTTTATTCCTTTTCGTTGCCGTCCCCCTGGGACGGAGCCGAAGAGTTTTTTGACTCTGTGCTAGCATAATAACTTTTCTTCAGTGGACAGTTTATGACCATATGTCCCTCCTCTTCACAGAGGAAACATTTAAGCTTTGCGGGGTTCTTGGGTCTGGCTCCTGTCGACTTCGACGTACGTGAATGTTGAACCCCTTGGCCAACCTTGGTTCTCCCGCCTGCTGGTAGTCCTCTTTTCTTGAGGCTCCAGCATCGATCCTTGGGATGTGTGTTATTCCAACCATGAACATCACAGAAGTACTTACTTCCTTTCTGCCCAGAGGGATCTCTCTTCTGAGTTTCCCTTGGTTGTTCTTCTCTTACAGTTGCCAACCGAACCTTCCCGGTATCACCTGTTTTAAATCTAGGTCGGAGAGTTGATTGGAACTGTAAATCCTTTTCTGGGTTCTTTTCCACCCATCTCCTAAAATCTTCCATGATTTGAGAGTATGATATGGTCCTTAACTTTGGTATATCCCATTCTTCTCCTATTTTGTACTTATCCAAAGCACAGCCTACCATAGTTGTTGCCAAAGCTCGCATGGTTATGGAGAAGAACATATCCACTGGAAAAGGCCACACTCTTAAAAGAGTGAAATTCATTTCGATAGCTTTGTCGCTATTCCTCCACTCTTCGAAGGACTCGTCCTTATATCTCTCGGCATCTCTTAGGTATTCATCCCAAACCTTCTTCTTCTGGGAGAATTGAGCCAGAATACCTTTCTTGAACTCCTCCCACGAGATGTATTCAGAGGTCATCATTTGGGCAATCTTCTTTGCCCTCCCCTGGTCGGGGTGGATGTAACTGACTGCAAAGTTTACCTTCGCGGCATCTCCCTGGATTGCGGTCCGTTCTATTTCGGACTCAACACGGGTGATCCATTCGCCTCCTGTCAGTTCATCTTCCTTTCCTTTGAACATAGGGACACAGCGATTTCTCTGCACCATTTCCACTGGTGTCGCCCTTACGGCACCTTCCACGGAATCTGGCACCGCAAGTCGAGGCGCTCCTCGCTGATCAGCTCGCTCAGCTCTCAGCAGTTCCACCTCTCTCCTCAGATCTTCAATTTCCTGTTCCATTTCGTCAACCGTCTCTGCCCACGTCCGAGACTCTTGGTAATTCGCCACTGCCCGTCGCAGCTGTATACCTTCGTTTTTTTGTTTCCCTCTTGCACGCACTCACACTACCTGGTAGTACTGCATAAATTTTCAGTGTCCTTGGGATCCGTATCCCTTTTATGTTTTGAGTATTATCACTTCCTGGAATCGCAAGCGTCAGCCAGGCACACGGCCCTCGCAGCCTACTTGCAAATTCCCACTTAAAACAACAAGTAGAGTCAAGCCAACGGCTCTCGCAACTCTCTTGCGTTTTATTGTCTTTTTTTTTCAAAGTCACTGAACACAGGTACTACTTAGTTACTTAATATTTCCCAGTGCACAACACTTTCCCCTTGAGGGAACAAAATTATTACCTTAAACCAATTAATCAAGAGAGCCACAATCAATGTAATATCAAAAATATATATCCTGGAATGGTCGGTAAGTTTTGTTGTGATATGTTAGTAAGACACTTCTAACACTTTTACCCTATAAAACACTTTAAACACTTGCACCTGCAAGAAATTTATTAAAGACCAATGATTTATATATAACCGCTTAAAATTATATCAAGTTGCATGCATTAATTACTTATGTATATTCAATCAAAAATTACTTTCAGGTATATATATCAAAAAGAAATATTTTATTGGTTCATGCATTCATGCGCTCCAGCAGCATAAATTTACTAGGACTCATTACAGCGGAGGCTCGATCCGCGCTGATCCTTACTCCACTGTCACCGCTCTCAGACTGATAAACTCCTCCCCTTTATGTGACGTCACGCTTCCCTCACGCGTTTGCGCCACTCACACCCCGTTTTCTTTCCTCTTTCTCACTTGAGCCAATGAGCCTCACTCTTTCCTCTCACGGACTCATACCATGCTCTGGCGTCCAATCACGCTCTCGCTCGCTCTCGTGACGCCACGTACTCACGCACATATGAACACACACTCTTCCTTTGGTGTTCGTCGTCTACAGAGCTGCTCTTCTGAGAAAGATTGCTTTAAAAAAAATGTATTATATCTTATTAAACACTATATTTATCCCAATAGCTGCCACCAACTGTTACCTAGTGCTCTATTTGAGGTTATACTTCTCTTACCACCCCAGACACTCCCTGGAGTAAGGTGGGTAATAAGTGGAATATAACCCAAATATATTCCTGCGTACAGGGCACTGGATAATAGATTTTTAATCCACTCTCCCCGGAGCGGGCTCAGTGCTTGTTATAAGAATAATACGTCCAATTTTACGTGTGACTTCCCTTTTTGTATATTTCACTTATTTCAGTATTATCTAAATTGGTTATTATAAACACATGAAATAACTTCGTACATTTAATAGTGTACTTACTTATACAAGTGAGTTCTCTCGTCTCCTGACGAGTCCAATTTCTCCCCTTAGAGAATACGAAGAGCGTAGACCCATGTCTCGTCTACTTCGTATGGTCACACGGAATTCAGTACGATTTTAACCGGAATTTCGGTAATATACCCAAGATAAACCCTCGCGAACGTCCATGTTCGACGACAGGTAGTACTGAACTGTGGCACAAGTGCCACGACAGCGCCCTGGCCTCTCCTGACTGTCCTGACCCAGCCCAGAGCACAATGGTGCCCTTGTTTACAAGGCCTACAGATTATCACCCCTATGTCCCCGAGACAAAGTGTCTATAGTGCCCTGCAAAACCATAAAGGCTTATCCACACCATAGGATAAACATCACACTCTGTAGCTTCAATGGAATGTGGAGTTCCCCTGAACTACCATTCCATCTACCATACAACCATTAGAAAATCCAATTCTATGGTGTATAGGGGTCTTACTATGTCAGGATTACCCATAAAATACCATTCCAACATTACTACCATAAGTCTAGCCGTTGACATATGTACATGTATATATATATATATATATATATATATATATATATATATATATATATATATATATATATATATATATATAATCTACACACACACATATATATACATATATATGTTTGTGTGTGTGTGTATCTATGTATAAGTATATATACATGTACACCAGGGGTGTAGTGGGGGGGGGGGAACGCGGGGGAACGGCGTTCCAAGCGATTTTTCGAGGGGGAACGCGTCCCCCCAGCGAATTTTCCATAAGTTTCGTTGATGTTCATTAATATTCAGGGACCTCCCTTGTCAAACTTTGCCACCAATTCTCTTCCTTATGTTAAGACCTGGTTGCGGTCACACAGGTCAGTAGTGGACAAGCACTACTGCACCGAAACCACGTCCATCTGCTCTGTGGAAATACACTTAATTCTTGTCGTTTATTCGGTTTTTATTGACGTTTATTCGGTTTTTATTGTCGTTTATGCTGTTGAACTTTTTACTTTTTATATATTTGTATTCTCTTTTGTATTCTTGAATTATTGGCTATTTTTAGCTTTGTTTTTGTATCATACTTTTTATTGTTGTTGGATAATTTATATTTTCTTTATATTTGTATTATATTTTGTATTCTTGCATTATTGGCCTTACTATTTTTTCAATTTCATATAACCATTGTATTATTGTTGGATATTTTTATATGTTATAGATTTTTTTTTTCTTATGTAACGGCTTCTGCCTGCGGTTTAGTTCTGATTTCCTGGTGCTGCGCACTTTGTTACTTCGCTGATCCATTTCGGGTCTTGTGGTTTTATGAAATTTTTTCTTACGAATTTGTTTTATTATCTTTTGTGTATTCTCAATATATTCTCTTACATCATGGCTTAAAATTTTCGACTTTTTCTTATTTAGGTCTCATGTGGGGGGGGGGGGGTATTGGCGCAGTATAAAATTAGAGTCAACCAAGTTTGCCGGCAGCGTTCCCCCGGCGATTTTTTTACCACTACACCCCTGATGTATACATATATGCATATGTATATGTATATATATATATGTATATATTGTAACGATGGCCGATGAGCGGTGGAATGCAGACAAGTCGCGTCTGGCACTATGCGGAAATCTTGGGCAGCGGCAAAGGTGAAACAGACTTCTTGCTTGTTTGTTGCAGTATATTGTAACGAGAGAGAATAGTACAATTGACGGACAGAGGTTCAGTCCGGTCAGCGTGCTGTAGGCTGTCTGTCTGTCGCTGGCAGGCGACCCTCTTCTATAACAGGTTGAACAAGGAACTCACAAGGGTTGCGATGTACTGGGAAGTGTGAAGGAAGAATGTGATCGTGAACACGGGGCAATGTCACGAGGCGGAAGGCCTGCGGATGTTGCGTCTGCTGTCGTGTCTTGCAAAGGTTTGATATGTAGGGGCTGGCGTTACTGTATTAAATATATATTTAGAAGTTAATAGTGTTATAGGGATGGCAATAGTAGCGTGATGGAAGGTGTCTGCTACAAGTGGCCCCAAGGGAGTCCTGTAGCTATAAGGGTTATACGAAACACTCAAGATCCATTAGTGAGAATCTCTGGGGGGGGATTTGGTGGGAGGTGAAATAGGCCATATGTGAAATTGGTATTACATATATGTATATATATATATATATATATATATATATATATATATATATATATGTGTGTGTGTGTGGTGTGTGTGTGTGTGTGTGTGTGTGTGTGTGTGTGTGTGTGTATGAGAGAGAGGGAGAGGGAGAGAGAGAGAGGGGGGGGAGAGAGAGAGATAGAGAAAGTGAGGGGAAGAGAGAGAGAGGGGGGGAGAGGAAGAGAGAGAGAGAGAAAGAGAGAGGAGAGAGAGATGGGGGGGAGGGGGGAGACACAGAGAGAGAGAGAGAGAGAGAAAGAGAGAGACCGGTGACCTCACCTTGCTCCCCCCATACTTCCTCTAACTGCTTCAGCCACTTCCGGCAGCTAGGATGCTCACTACTTATATCGAGGATGACGTAGCTTAGAGCAGAGACTCCGGGCTAGTACAGTGGTAACGTGTCGGCCTCTCATCCGAGGGGTCGGCGGTTCGCGCCCCGCCCAGGAGCGAGAAGTTGCAATTGTCGCCTGGAGGTTACTGCTGTGGCTGGGCACCACGGCGGGTAAGGACTAGGTTCAGCCGAGTCAACACCAGCTGACACACGTGAGCGAGTCGGCATTAGTCGACACAGGCCGGGTTCCCCTCAAGGGCATAGCCCGGGCGAGGCTAAGCTTCGCATATCGAACTTATTCTTAGCTTAGAGCAGTTCGTGTTCAACGCCCGGTGTGGTAAGGTCGGCCTCCCCTCGCCTCAGGCGGGTCGGCCTGACGCGTGACCCCGCGTTCACCGAAAACCTTAAGACATACTCGTGTGTTCAACAGTCATTTACAGAGAGAGAGGGGGGATAGAGAGAGAGAGAGAGAGGAGGAGTAGAGAGAGAGAGAGAGAGAGAGAGAGAGAGAGAGAAAGAGGGGGGAGACAGACAGAGAGAGAAAGAGAGAGAGAGGGGGGGAGAAAGCGAGAGGAGAGAGAGTCTCAGATTGGTCATACGCCTTCGATGACACACACCCTAGCCGACAAAGGTGACCAATGGGGTTTCTTGCCCATGCATTGACCTAGGCTACGCCCACAGCGCTCATGACCTCTGGCCTCAGCCTTGACCCAAGCAGACACTACCTCGAGTCGCGGCCATGCTCGCCCGCGGCCTCCCGGGGGCTACCCTGGTCTCTCCTGCACAAACAGGACATACCAACCTCTGTCCACGCTACAGAAAACCTATACTCTACAATAAATTCGTGAACCTGGACTGTGCGTTTTACAAGTCCCTCACAGATGGTGCCAACTGGGGATGTCGCTTCTTTCAAGCTTGTGACACGAACGATGCCTCCGACCAGCACTCTCTCCAAAAACAAACTGTAAGTACGCCATGGGCAATTCTTTTCCTTTCTTTTTCCTTTCCATGTGTGTATGCCGTTATGTTTTAACAAGTGCAGTGATTTTTTTTAAACACCTGAGCAAGTGTCCGTGCTAGTGCATTTTTTTTCTCTACCATGTTTCTTCGAATGTCCTTTTGATGGTAGATTATCTTTATTTTTTTTAGTGAGAGTAATTTTCTTAGGTGTGTTTTTTCCCTTTGATTCTACTCCATCATACTAAGCAAAAGCATAGATTCGTGAATATTACTTCATCTTTCCTTATGCGGGTATTTTTGTGAGTGCAGTTTTTTTTCATACGTTCATATTTTCTCGAATATTCTATGCACGCTAACTGTTGCCATATTCTAGGCATAATTTATTATTACCTTTATCCCCCATTGCGTTAGCCGATGCCGTATTGGCGTTAATTTCGTAATTTCTTGCAATTCAGTGCATTTCTTTAAGGCTCGGGTTAATAATGCATTAATGGGGTTATCTTTGAAATATTTAAAACTTTTTGGAATTACCCACAAACAATATTTACATTTTTTTCTGTCACCAAACCTCCTCACCTATCCTTGTTCCTAATTCTCCCCCTTTCCCTAAACCCCCGCCTTTCCACTTCCCCTCCCTCTCTACTTCTCTATTTTCAATTTATCTCCTCGGGTCACTTGCGTTAATATTCTAGTGTCGTGATATTTGTTTCAATGATATTTTCAATTATACAAATGATTTAATATACGTATGTTATATTGTGTAAGTGCGATTTCCAATTGACTTCACACTTGCCTTTCGCGATGGAATTGTGACCGCGTGTGACCTGTCTCTTACCACCCTTTCTGACCGTGTGAACCCCGAAATCAATTATCCGATTCATGATCTTGGTGTTATAATAATCGGATGAACCTCACTTCGACCTCACTCAGGTAAAATCGGTCACTCTGCCCACGATTAGAAATATATTGTTTCTATTTTCATTTCAATTATATCTCGTTGTTAGAGATTATTTCTATTATATCAGCTACTGCGATTTCATATTGTTCGTGATTTTCATAATTCATCTACAAATGTCAAATTCCCTCGGTCATCTTAACGATTTTCCATCTTTCCTCTCATGACAATCGTTAAGATGCTGACAGATTTTCACAGCATTTCTTTCATTAATTGCTCTATATCGCGAACGTTATTTCATCTTTATTACGTGGTCCTTGGTGACGACCCCAACGACGGGTTTCTGGACATGTAATTAGTGTTTAAGTTGAATGTTGTCGTTTTACGTGCTCAGAAGCACATTCATCGCCCAGCTGTGATCTGGCGCCCGTGAAGCGCACCAATGTTTTTACGACTCCACGTGGGCATAGCGCTGGCATTTCCCAACGGGATGGGATGCCCAATTTGCGTATTATTTTTGCTACGTATGAGCTCGTCCCGGCAGTACCCTCTTCAACCTGAAAATATGGTGGGGAACTGGCCGCTTTTCCTCCGGGAATCTTTAGGCTTAAGTTAACATAACTTGAAACCACGAGGGTTGTCCTATCGGCCGATCAGCGGTCTGCTTGCACCATGCGTTGCTCTGCAAGCTTTGTCTGTTCTGTGACAGACTTGTCACCATTTCATACATTTCACATACTGTTGCAGTGTCATTTCTGTGATTTCGAACAGTAGTTGATATAACGTTGCAATTGCCGTAGAGTAATAACTATGTTACCATATTTATGAATGTTCTTTTCGTGCAGTATTTATTTTCCTTGACCTCTGAAAATTTTCCACTTCGTTTACATACCCCGTCCATATCCTCGCCTCGCCTTTTACTTATCAATTCTCTATTTCTTATTACTCTCACTTACTTTATCTATCTGCTATGATTCTATACCTACTCTACCACTAATGTATTTTCTACTCGTGTGCTAAACTCTGACTTATTCACTTTATAACTCTAACTTATTTACTCATCTCGTCTATTCACCCATCACTTCAGTTATGCAACTTCATACATTGTATCTGTAGAAATCACGTTAATTGCACAAGAATTACATGCATATAGTCTTCTTGTATTCTTGCCTTGCATTACATTTTATTGTGCCGTATGTTGTTATTAAGCGTATATGATGTAATGAGTCACTCCCAAGCGAACATGAGGACTACATTTACCTATTTTCATTATCGCTTTGCTTCGAAATGATGAAGGTGTCGGTGATAGACATATTCTAATCAATATTAATTTCTTATAAGTCACATATATATTGTATGTACTATTGCACAGCACACTGTTGATCCTCGCATTGTTGCATTTTTTCTTTTCTTTAAAGAAGTCTGTCGTTCAAGATAGTCCTTGCGGACGCGACAACTTTTCCTTCCTTATAGCCATGCACAATGCTTATCTTTTGTAGATTTTAACCTCTATCTATCCTGAGACAATTGCAACTCAAGCAAGTCCTTGTGGACTATTGCAATTGTCTCCCTAAGCATGTTCCTCTGTCTATCTCTTGACAGTGAAATTATATAAAAAATAATTATAAAAATTGAAAATTCAATATAACATTATTAAATACTATTTCTTGCAATACTCTCATTATATCTTACATACGGCCTTTGTCACACTGTAGTAAGCAAGGCAACTCCCACCCCCAAACTACTGGCGTAGGAGTGACTGCCCCAAGGCGTAAGCCTTCTTACTCAGAGCATAGGGCCGAATTTAGACATCTTCCAGGTTACAGTAGCGGCGGCCAGTCATTTACAATTTACCAACCAGGTACTTAGTTAAACCAACATATTTCTTAAAGATAATATATTCAAATAAAATACAATAAAGTATTAAGGCCTCGTATTTAACAGGTCTAACTATTTAAGTCCAGACATGGTGTACTTAACTTAAACAATTTCTCCGGCGACCAGAAATCGAAGCCGGGGAGACTGCCGACCCTCCTCCTCAGCCCTCGCCTCTGTTCTGAGGATCCCCTAGCAAACGGCGGGAGCCTCTGAAGGAGTAGTCACCGTCGGAAAATATTTACTGAGTAT
>NC_051399.1:16577931-16582931 GCF_015228065.2 Penaeus monodon | reverse complement strand
GAAAAATAACAGACAGCCCCGAGGCAGTGAGGAAAGACCTGAGGCTAGGAAAAACCCAGTTCGTTGTTTAAAAAGGGAAAAAAGTTTTTGACAGAAAAGAAGATACCCCTTAAGTACCCCGGCCCCCTGTTTAAAAGGCGAAATACGTCAGGGGAAACCCCACCGTCCCCCGCACGAAAAAGAGGGTGTTGCCAAACTTTTTCAATGCTGTGTAATTTTTTTGACTGTTTCCCCCTGATATGAAAAAAAAATTAAAGTTAATGAGGTAAGATGAGAAACTTTGTTTTTCTGTGCCTACAATTGACCGACCTTACCTCGCCCCAGCCTAAAAACAGTAGCCCAATTCCTGAAAATTGTGCCCCGAGGTTTTTTGACAGATGAGCAGATGAGTCGAAATGTGAACTACAGACGATAAGCCCTTCCCCTTTTACTTCCTGGGAAATTTGGAAAGTAAGAGTGTTCCCTCATCCACAACCCGAAAAAGTACGTGCGCAAAATTGCAACAAAATTTAAAAAATCCTCGCCCGGGGCCCTTTTCCTGTAGGAGTGAGAGCCCTACGAAAGAATTTAAATCTGCAATCGGGCGATGATAAGATACGATTTAATAGGCGAATGCAGTGCATAAAAAGAAGGATCTTGGTAAGGTTTTTCACGAAGAGAAATTAACGGTCCCCGTGGTATAGCAGAGCTTGGGCGCGTTGCGGAGTGGCCAAAAGCGAGAACCGGAAACCCCCCAAGGGGTTGTTATAGGGGGGGAAAACCCTTTCCCCAAAGGTCCCAATACAGCCCCAGGTGCGTCCTTACGTTAAAGCGGCAGGCGATGCGAGTCTCCCCCCGAGGAGGCCCCCAAAAAAAATGGACAACAGGGATCCTGGAAGGGAGAGCCCGATATCACCCACTCACCCCAAAACCCGCATAAAGAATATATCACAAAAAACCGTTACAAGAGAAAAAAAGAATTTTGGATGATATGGGGCTGTCCCAGAATGAAGGGGGTGCAGGTAATAGCAGCAATCGCAGCTAAGTATTGAGATAGAAACAAAACCCTAAAGGGGGGTAACACATATACCCGACGAAAAATCGCTAAACCCCGAGGACTGGGGCAAGTAAATGAGAAAAGAATATGTTTAAAACAAGGATGACTAAGGGGAGGGGGCCCAAACATGATTCCTGACATCATAATAATGATCAGGGCCCGCTTCAGGGCGTCAAAAGGAACCACTGCACAGAGCCCCTCAGCGACAGGGGCTTGCACTCTGCCTTTTTTGTTCTTTACTGCCACAACTCTGAGGGGCCCCCAAATAACGGACTAAAACTTAGGCCCCAATAAATAGTATGAGCATGATTTTTTTTAAAATACCCAAAGGGAAACCCACCCCGATAGATTTCGCCACGAGCGATCCCTTTTGCTGGTACTCAATTTTTTCCTTTTCACGAGACCTGGTCCGGAACCCCCTTTGTTGCCTTTAAACGCTCGCGGGTGCCGAGAAACCAAATATTTAGCCCAAAATTTTCCGCATAGGGGGGGGACGCGGCCCATCTCCAGGAGTTCGTTTTAAAGGGAGCCGCTTTTCCCGTCCCCTGAAAAAGAAAAATGCGGACTATCGCCCCGGGAAGAGTGATAGGTAGAATTTATGGCCGAAATGGACGGTGGGGGAAAAAGAACGTCCCCAACGCCCTTTTGTCGTCCACCATTTTACGCCCAAAAAGGTTAGAATGGATCATTTAAACGTTCCCCTAATGCCATTTTGCCTGTGGACGGGCCGGCCCCAAACGTTCACCTGCGTCCCCATGTAGCTGCTGCGTGAGAGTGGCTAACACCCGATTTACAAACTCGGTACCCTTTTCCCCAAATTAAAAAATTTTGGACAGCCCCTGACGGAAAAAAATTACGTAAAGAAATGCTTTTTGGACGTGCACCGCAGCCATTTTTTTTTCGGAACCGCCACCAACTCGCAGTAGCGGAGGAAAAAAATTTTTCCCCAAAACCGAAAGTGTTTGTTTTCCAGACCGTGAGGGGGTGAAACCAGACAAAGGTCCCAAAAGACACTTTCTGCCGGGGAAAATTTGGAAACACGAACTTAAGGCAGGGCGGGGGGATTTGCTTTTGTGACCCCTTTTACCCAAGGGGCCCCGTCTTGCCCAACCTGGGCGTGATTTGCTACCTTTGTTACTAACCGCGGAAAAAAAAAACCGGGTTTGGGTCAAAAATGGCCTGAAACCCTTTTGAAAAACCACAATGTGCCCCTCACGGTTTTTCCCTGAGCCCTACTTCAACACACGCCCGCCCCCTAAAAATTTCCGGACCACCCGGGGTTCCGGACGATTTCCGGGCTGCCCACCCCTAAATTTGCTTCGGCGGGATCTCCCAAAAACCCGTCCCGTTTTCGTCAAGAAAAAAAATTTTTCCCTTAAAATGGCAACCCCCTTAAACCCTTTGGGGGCTGCCGGTTTCCCTTTGGCCCAAGGCTCGAATGATCTGGCCATAAATTTTGTCGGCACGCTGGGCAGCATATACCTCGTCTTTATTCAGCGGTTCCAAGGGAGGAACCTGTGAAGCACTATTCACAACAGCTGACGAAGGCAAGCTAAATGAAGGGGGGAAATCAGCAGTGTAGCAGCACGACCCCGCAACCTGGAGCTCAGCATAGTTACCCAGGTTGGGTCACACAGGTCCCACAGCCATGTCCGTCGCGCTCATTGGACAGCTGGGCCTCCCTCGTTCCCTGCGCGCTTACACAGCGCTAGTGTATTTAAAGCCGCAGAGCCGAAAAAACGAGATCGGCATTCCCGATCCTCCAGACGACAACCAACAAAGCCAGCAGCACCATAAGGACTGCCCAGTCCTTGCCGACTGGGGTGCCAACCGGCTCCCCCGTTGATCTCCAACTTCACTACCAACACACCAGCCATAAACCTGTGGGCACTCACACCCACAACAAATTCTCCCCAAAGAGATAAGACACCAGTACTCAAATAGAAAGATGGGCAAACATCCATCTTCTATACTGGTGACCACCGGAGTGATCGATATGGTATTCGCCCCGCTCGCTTTGCTCAAATCTTGGAGGGGGAGTACTGTAGCAGCACGACCCCGCAAACTGGAGCTCAGCATAGTTACCCAGGTTGGGGTCCACAAAAGGTCCACAGCCATGTCCGCGCTCATTGGACAGCGGGCCCTCGTTTCCCTGCGCGCTTACACAGCGCTAGTGTATTTAAAACCGCAGAGCCGAAAAAAAAAGAGATCGGCATTCCCGATCCTCCAGGGCCGAAACCAGAAAAAACAGCAGCAGCACCCAAAAAGGACTGCCCAGTCCTTAGCCGACTGGGGAAACCAACCGGCTCCCCCGTTGATCTCCCAACTTCACTACCAACACCCAGCCATACCTGTGGGCACTCACACCCACAACAAATTCTCCCCAAAGAGATAAGACACCAGTAACCTCAAATAGAAGATGGGCAACCATCCACCTTCTATAGCAGCGTCGTCCCGCTTCAAAGATTGCGAGTTTTCGGGGGGGGGGAGTAACCCCTCGTGTCCCCCCGCAACCGCATATACCGGGGCCAAAGCACGCTTTGCCCGTCTTGGCAGCGGGTCCCGAAACTGCGCGCACCGTATGATTAGCCGGGCCACGGCGGGGACCAACCCCGGAAACCCAAACAAACGCAACCAAAAGGTTCCCAGTGGGCACTGGAAGCCAACCCCCCTGCTCCCAAAAAAAACCCAGCAATTTGGGAAAAAACTTTCCCCAAAAGAGTTAAGCACCATTTCCCCCTCAAAGGGCAAAAATTTTCGGGGTTTTCCGGGGGATTGGCGCACGTGACAGCGTGTCAGCGGCCGACAATTTGCGCGCCCTGAATTTTACACAAAAGTCACATCGAAATCGCCCAGGATATTCCTGTAACGTGCCCTAGGACCATACGGATCATTACCATTAAGCGACGTGAGCGGCATGTGGTCTGTGTGAACCATGACCTTGTACCCCCGTATAAAAATCTCTGAAGTACTTAAGAGCCCATACAATCGCCAACCCTTTCCCTATCGGTTTAACCGAGTAATTTTTCTCTCACTAGTGAGAAACCTACTAGCAAAAACCCCATAGGACGCGATTCCCTTCGTGTCCTGCATTAAAACGGGCTCCTAGCCCAACATTCGACGCGTCTGTGTGGAGAATGAAGGGGAGGTCAAACCTCGGAAATGCAAGAACGGGGAGCCGGGGCGATAGACAATGTTGTAATGTTGAAAATGCGTTGACCTGCCCCCTCGCCCCAGCGCCAGGGGACATCTTTCTTGAGGAGGTTTTGTCAACGGTGCAGCGATCCTCCCAAAATCCTTAATGAAGGTCTAAAAAAAACTGCTAAACCCAGGAACGACTTTACCTGTGTTGCAATTTAGAGGGAATGGGGAACATACTGACCAAAAACTTTTAACCTTGGCCTCGTAGGGGCAATACCTGCCAGCACTAACAGAATGACCGAGGAAATTAAACGCGGGCTGGAAGAATTTACACTTAGCCGGATTAATTGGTTAAACCCGCATCCGAAAGTCGCTGAAAAACACTGCGCAACCGCGCTTAGGTCCCCCGATCGAAGGTGAACAAACCAAAATGTCGTCTAAATAGACTAGCACCTGATCATTAATAAAACCCTGCAGGACGAGAGCCATAAGACGGGCTAAACGTCAGAGGTTTAGTTCCTGAGACCATAGGTGACACCAGGAACTCAAAGTGACCCAAAATGCGTCGAGAATGCAGTGTATGGGCGACTGTTTTCCCCTGCCAGGGGGAACCTGAAGGGGAAACCTTTCGCCAGGTCAATGGAGGAGAAGACCTTACTCTTTCCACCAATGTCTTGCAAGAGCTGCGAAGGTTAGGAAAAGGAAAAAAGGGGACGGAACGGTCACCTTGTTTTAGGCGCCGAAAATCGCAAACAGGACGAAAACCATGCTGACGCTTTTCGGCACCAGGGCAGCAAATTTTTTGGCCCGCTGGGAAAAACCC
>NC_051399.1:16565917-16573417 GCF_015228065.2 Penaeus monodon | reverse complement strand
TGTATGGGTGGGTGCTTCACGCGCAGGGTGATGTAAGCATGTGTGTAGCCTAATGTGTTAGTGCTTGCATGCCTTCTCCCCTTTCAGCTTCCCCCCTGGCTCTCAGTGCGAAAAAAAGGGGCAGCTTTGATAAGTCTCCCCCGCCAGGCCCAGCCTCCCTCTTCGCAGGCCTCCTTGGGCCACCCATGGGTACTGGGCACCCTTTCGGTCCCGCTAAAACTGTGGGGGTCTTTGGGGCAGAGGGGGGCCCCCGAGATACGGGTTTGCCCACCGCGTTTGGGCCCCCTGGCTTCTACCAAATCCCGCCCCCCACCCCCTGGGGTAGGGGGGCCGGGGGGGGGGGGCCTTGCCAGCCTCCTCCCCCCAAAGACCCTCTGGCAACTTCGGTAAAAGGGGAAAGCTTTGGGGGGGGAGTATTGACCCTCCCCCCGCAGAAAGGCGGGGTGGGGTCCCTTGGGAGGGCAAAATCGGGGTAGGACTGAAAAGAAGTTATCGTCCCCCTGGCCCCGCGGCACCAACCCACCATAAGCTTGTGGGGCAAAGCCCCCGGGAACCCCACAAGTGGATGGGCGTCCCACAGCCCCCGACCCCCCCTTTTTTTGGGCGGTTGGGGGCGGTGGCAGAGTGGCGTGCACCCGGGGGTGACCACCCATGCTTTTTCGGGTTTTTCCGGGGAGGGGCTTGGAACTCCGTCCCTTTAGCGGATGAGCAGTTACCTTGCTACGTGGGAATTTTAAAACATGGGGTAGGTGGCTGCCCCTCGGGTGAAAACCCGGTAGGGCCATCTGTGGGGGGTTAACCCCTACTGGGTTTGGGGCGCACATGGCCCCCCTCCAGGGTGACCATAAACCTCTCCATCGATTTCAGCCCTCGGGAGTTTGAGGTGACACCGGGGTTTTGACGTATTATGCTTGAGACTGAACAGCTTTTTTGGGTCAGTCCCCTTTTGCGTATACGCTCCCCCCTGTTAAATAAATCATTGAAAGAGGGCCAAACCGATCTGTGGAGGTTGCCCCCGGGGAGAAATTTGCTTGTTTGGGGATTCTGGGTTTCGGTGTGGCCAGGGTAGAGATGTTTTGTGGCTCGGGACTGATCCAGCAGCGGATAGCCTCCTTCTCCGGCTTTCTAGGTCCCCCAAAAAAAAAAAAGGGATTTGGTCCCGGTCCAGCCCCCAAACCGCATCGTGGCTTGTCGCGTCGGGGCTGGCCCGGGGGTCGCCAACCTTTGTTTCCGCGGGGGACCCCCCTGTAGGGTTTACCGATGCCGGTTTGTGGTCCCCATGTCTTTGTTGGGTACCCCCGGGGCCACTTCAAAAAATCCCCGTCCTTCCATGGGACCCTAGGTGTTTCATTTGGCGCTAAGGGGGGGGTGGTGGGGTTCCCTGGCAGTCCTGACCTTCACGCCCCGCAACCCGCAGACCGGTTTTCTCTTGGGGTTCTTCAAGGTGTCCACTGAAGCACCAGGAGCCCTTGGCGGGGCGCCCCCGCGGCAGAATTCCCTCCCCGGGCATTTTGGGGCCCTGAAAGGGCGCAGGCTCGGGGTGAAGGAATCAAATCTTGCATCGTTTCCTGGGCATGGGTCGGGAAATGCTGAAAGGGCCAAAGGAACAGTTATCAGGATTGTGAGGAGATGAAGGGCCATTTCTTTGGAAAACCCCCGCCCCGCCTACCAAACCCGGAAAAACGAACCCTAAACCTCCTCCAGTGGCAAGTCCGTCAGCAGATGGGCGGGTCATCTAGGTCTGTTTGGGGGGTTTGTAACTTTTGGGGGGAGTATTTTTTGAACGTTTTTCCAACAATAGCTTGGATCAAACGATGTCCAGTCCTGTGCCGGACCCACCCACAGCGAGACCCCCTACCCCAACAAGGTTAAGCTGGCTTTCCCCTGAGAGTGGAAAGCTCAGGCAATGTGATATCCCTGCTGACTGCAAAACTCAGGGGGCCCGCATACAGTCCTGCTGCAATTTGGCAGTTTGGTAATTCCCCCCCGACCTCTAAGGGCGTGGTCTCCCTCTCTGGAAGGGGGAAAGGGATCGTTGGGTTGTGCAACACCGGGATTAACGTCCGCATACCAGGGAAGGGTCTCGCCCACATTCTTCTAAAAAAGATCCGCAACCCCTATGAGGGTCAGAGACCAGAGCGTCTGATTACCCTGGCAAAACCACAATAACCAATACACGCTTCGAGTATTGTTTAACCCGTCTGAGTTTTTGGGGTTTGGGGGGCTCGCACCCACATCGCCTCAAAAAGGCGTTTTTTCGGGGGCATCGGGGAAACGCTATGGGATCCGGGCTCAGGGGTTCCGACACAGTTTTTGGCCCATGCAAACCTTTCTGGTATGAAAAGGGTGTAAGTGTGGTGGGGGTATGTCGAACTTCTTCCCCTTTAAATTTAGGGGTGGGCAAGCTGTGTCCTTTTCCCCAAACTTTTTAAAACTTGTATGGACTGGACAAAGGGCAGAACTCTACCAAAGTCATGTGGAGCAACCAAGGCAAAAATTAGATCTCGACCTTGATTTGCCCACGTGTTGCCATCCTATTGACCTTGGAGCCTTGTGGCGGGGCTGAGCATTTGCAATGAGCAAGCCCCTAGGGCCCAGAGGTTCCCGGCCAAAACCAAAACCGGGGCTTTGGGGGCCTGTTTTTGGGGAACCCGTTCAGTTATCCTGCTTGCGGGGAAAAACGTTTTAAGTTCAGAAGTTTTTTAAAACCTGGGAGCGTAGTCCTTATCCCAAAACCCTGTCTTGGAGTTCACTTGTGCCCTTTTTTAACAATCCCTTCGCCCGGGTCTGGGTACAGGGGAGACCCGTGTCCAAACCCGGGGGTTACACCGGAGACTGGCATGGACTTGTTACTTTCATAAACCGGATGCCAACTCAGGCTATATGGGCCCCTACTCGCCTCCCTGAGGAGACCCTGCCCCTCAGGGTTTTCTCTGCAAAACAACCCGGGTGGAGAACCTTTGGACGACCTAGGGGATCACTTTGGCAGTCGACGGACCCGCGTAGGTTAGAGATGGGCCGTGTTCTGCCTAGCTCGCCCGAGGGGCCCCGTGGGTGACGAAAGGGGGGATGCGGGGATGCGCCCCCCGCGCGTTACCCCTTGATGATGATGATGATGATACTACTAAAATGTGTATTAAAAACATGCTCATATTAAAATGTATATTACGTATTCATTTGACAAATGTAAAAAGGTATAATGAGGATGAATATTTCACAATACAGTGATTTTTGACCGGTTTCGATTGCTCTTCGCAGAAAAACTTACCATCGAAACCGGGCAAAAAACATCCCCTTGTATTTTGAAGATATTCTTCTCTTTATACCCTTTTCTATTATGTTATTTAAAATCTCATATATAATTTTTGTTATATCAAAAATATATTGTAGTATTATACTACTACACATATGTATTATAATCATACTACTACTATATGAGTATATTACATAAAAATATATGTTTATATTCTAATATTTATATATATATATATATATAAGTAGTTTTATAACATAAACAATATTGTTTATACTCAAACACAATGAAATTACAACATACACATATGTATGTATATACTAATACATAAGTATGCATAATACATCCATATTGTTGTAAAATTACATAATAATTATGTATGTATTTTATACATCTACATATTGTTTTATATATCATCATACACAAGTATTTATATAATACATCATCATACATAATGTATTTCTATATTAAAAATTATGTTATACATCATACATATTGATGCATATACACAATAATTATGTATCATATTAAAATAATACATATATGTATGCAAAGACATAATCATATTTAGCATATATACATACATACATATATTTATGCAATATACATCATCAAATTTTGTATGTTATACTACAATATTTTTGTATTTTACATACATTTGTATTATATAAAACATAATTATTTATGTTTTTTCAATACATATATATATTTTATATCATACATAATAAAATACAAATATATATATATAAATACTAATATATATTACATACATATAAAATTTTCAAAAAATATATATATTAAAACAATAATAAAAATTAAAAACAACATTATAAAATCAAAATATAAAATATACATACATATATATTATACATAAAAAAAAATAAAAAAATTAAAAATTTTTTTTTTAAAAAAAAAAAAACATATATAATATACATACATATATATATTAATACATAATTAATATATATACATACAATATATATATACATACATAGTATATATATCACATACATATATATATATACATACATATATATATATATACATACATATATATAATATACATATATATATATATATATATATATATATATATATTACGAATGTCTTGAAGGAGGTGTCGGATGCGTGGTTCGACGGGGCAAGGAAATGGCTCACTCGGTCCAACCACACACACATACACAAATAATGAAAATAACCTCAAGAAAAAGGAAACTACCACGAAACTCTGTACACAAAAGCAACCCATTTTAACTTAAATTTCACATTGAAGTTAAAAGGGGAGTTTCACTCTTTTTATAGACAGCGACTCAGAACGTCAGCACCAAAGTTGACATTACCTTTAATATACTCTACATTAAATGGGTATTCTTGCAAAGCCAGTGACCAGCATAAGTCTGCCATTTTCATTCTCATTTTTCTCAAGTAGGCTAAAGGTTGATGATATGTCTGTAGTATAAATACCCGTCCATACAATAACTTCTGAACTTATTTATAACCCATACAATGCTGAGGCACTCCCGCTCGCATATTTCTTTTAACATTCGGCTAGCGTATGCAATAGGCATCAACACTCCATCAACATCTTGCAACAGGAGGGCACCTAAACCAGTGTCAGATGCATCCGTTCTTAAATAGAAGGCTCTTACTAAAATCAGGTAAAGTTAAGATAGGAGCACGGTCTAGTTTATCTTTTAAGATGTTAATGTTCCGAATTTGTTTATTACTCCATTCTTACTTATTAATTTTATATTTCTTCAAAGTACATTGAGGGAGATAAAATGTCAGCAATATTTGGTATAAACTTGGCGGTAGAAGGAAACTGTTCCAATGAAAGATCTCAGTTGCTTTTTAGTTTTTGGTAGAGGCTTCTCAAGTATAGCTTGAACTCTGTTTTTTAATGAGTTGTTCCCTACAAGATATTTGAATAACCAATGAAGTACTTCATGTTCACGTAAACGCTTTAGCATAAGTCAATGATGTGATTCTCCCAACTTGAGTTATGAAACTACGATGTTGTCGAAGTAACATTCTGTATTTTCTAAGACCTACTAGACTTTTCTCATTAAACCTCACAAATGTCGCGCATGCCGTTTTTTAACCCGAATGGCATTTTAGTAAACTGCATTGAGCCTTTATTAGTAGCAAATACTGTGTACCGTTTCGATTTGTCGCTTAATGGTATTTGCCAGTATCCTTGCAGATATCCATCTCTGAAAAATATTTGTCACCTACGAAATTACCTAGAACTTCATCTATGCCGGCATTGGCTCGGCATCAAATTGGCTAATATCATTAAGTGATCTTAAGTCCACACAGAATCTAAATGTATTATCTGCCTTCTTCACAAAGACTTCCAGAGAACATAGGGCGAAGTAGATAGTTCAATGTCATCCAGTCTGAGCATTCTAATTCCTCATCAAAGGATTTTCTTAAATAGAACGGCAGGGGGTAAGGTTGCGATGCCCGGGCGTTTCGTTCGTCAGATTTAGTTAAGCGTAATGGTCTTTGTTAATCCTGGCACATCGGAAAAAAAACATCTGAATACTTTGCAGTAGCTCATCCATTTGCTGTTTCTGCTCAAATTCTGATTATTGTTAAAGTTTGTAGTAGGTTATCCCCAACCGGCCATGTCACACACATCGTAGGTTATCGCATCGTCATCCACGATACAAATTTGGCAAATTTGTATTTTAGTATCATGCTCGCTATCTCTTCTAAAGAATTTCTTTAACATATTTATATGATACAACTTATTTTTTCCCTTTTACTAATTAATCCACTCTATTTGATAACTGTATAGGGCCCTTTCCACTGCATAGTTAATTTATTGTGAGTGGATGGAAGCAAAACAAACACTTCATCGCTCTCGTTGAAATTGCGAGACTTTGTAGATCTATAAGTAAGACTTGTAAGCTTACTGTTAACTTCGGCATGAGAAGCAGCAACTGGGCAGACTCCTTTAACGTTTTCCTAAGATCTAAGACGTATTGATACGTGTTCTTAGTTTCGATATCAAGCTGATCACTCGTCATAACTCGTACAAATAGATAAGGTCCGCGGACTTTTCGACCGTACAGTAACTCGAAAGGTGAAAACTTCAGTGTATCGTTGGTATTTCACGATAGGCAAACAATACTGATGGAATTAATTGGTCCCATTCACGAGGTTGCAGTGCACAACTTCCTGAGCATAGATTTCAACACAGCGTGAAATCTTTCGACTGTTCCGTTGCATGCAGCATGGTACAGATTTTTGAATATTGCTTTTATTAGTAGCAACTATTTACCTCCTTCATTAAGTTAGACTTGAATTGTGTCCCTCTATCTGACAAAATTTCTTTAGAGATACCCACTCTGGAAAAGATGTTTATCAAATTCTCAGCAACAGTAACCGAATCTATGGTTTTGAGTGGAACGACTTCAGCAAATCTAGTCGCACAGCCTATCAGGATAAGTATATACTTATGACCTCGACTTGATGGTGTAAGTGGTCCGACAAGATCTATCGCGCCTGCTCTTGGCCAGAAGAATCTAAAAAAAGATCTTTTCGGAGGATTTCCTGTGAGAGAAATGTCCGGCAACTGATGAATCATGAGCAGTAGCTAGAACATACGGTCTAAATTTATTTGGTAAACGTTGTTTCATCCTAATTTCGTGTTCATGCTTACTTTCAACACATACCCTGTAAGTTAAATCATCGATTTTCTCAAATCTAATAGTCCTATTTTTCACGGTTACTAAGGTTCTGTTGGCGACTTTCTTTCTCACTTCGTTAAGAGTTGTACAAATATTTTGCTCATCAACAAGATCCGTCTTTGTAACGTTTTCCAAAGCGATTTAGGGGTAACGAGGGAACGTGGTTGGCTATCCTCTAATTTAGCTCGCCTCGTCTAGACACGAATTGCTTTGTTGTTATTTGCGTTTACTGTATTCGTGATATGATCCGATATATCAACTGCAGGGGCCTTAACTCCTGGTACCAGTCCTATCAGAACGTTCATGAATTTGATTGGGGCAGCAACTGCATTTACCCACCCATTTAAAGATCTACTGACATAACAACGAACTTTTGGAAACTTCCTCGTGAAACAGATAGTCATCTACAGCAATCAGTCTTCCTTTCTTAACATGAGGGGGGAGTAATGATTCCTTTATTATTACAGTATCACAGTATCAAATTGTACACGAGCAGATTTATTAAATACGTACCCTCACTAGTAACTATATTTGCAGGGGCGATGTCGG
>NC_051399.1:16558417-16560917 GCF_015228065.2 Penaeus monodon | reverse complement strand
GTCAGTCTGGGTTGCCAGAGACCAGGGTATGATTATTATGCCCAAAGACCCTGAAATTCCTACAGGAAACCAAGGAGCTTAAAGATGGGAGGAAAGCGTCTTTCGCCACTGAACCCCACCGAAAGGACAGTCAAGATGGTGCTACTTGGCTTCCTCACTATCATATGATAGTGAAGAGCCAACCCAGATAAGTCCTGGTGACCCTGAAAGGAGCCCCAATCACTACCCTTGATCTGGGTAACTGGGGCACCTTCAGCCTAAGAACTTATGTGCCTGAGCCACTTCGGTGCTTTAAGTGCCAAAGATACGGTCACCACCAGGCTAGCTGCAAGACCAAGCCTAAATGTGGTGCTATAGCAAGGCACACAACACCGAGGTGTGCTTTAAGGCACACAAGGAAGGCCAAAGAGACACAAGAGCCAAGTATCCCAACTGTGCCAAGAGGCATCACAGTGGAGCCTAGATTGCTCTGCCAGGAAGAGGCGGCCCTCAGGCGACAAGAGGTTGCTAAAAAGCGATCAGACTTTGTTTCTGCTCCCCAGGCACCTATGTCTGGGACAGAACAAAAGAGAAAAGATTTATCGACCTCCTAAGAGGAAGGAAGCCCCTCCACAGTCGACACTGGATATCTCCAATAAAAAGGAGTCTATGACCATTTCAAAAGTACAGGAAAAGAACCACAGGAATATAGGTTCAAAGAGCACTGCAAAAGCCTCCCAGGCAATGATCATCTCCTCTTTGACAAGGAAAATATGACTCTCCTGTTGACTGCTGTACCCACTGCAGTAGCAATAGCTTTAGGGAGGTCGAGTGAGGAGGTGCAGAAAGTAGTCGCCATGACGGCAATGATCCAGAATGTTGCATGTTGAAAGGGAGGAAGATGAATAGAGGCAAAGCAGCCCCACCCTCACCCCAGAACGAGACTCCCTCCCCACTCACCTGGCCATGCCCTCACAGGCAGAGCCAAAAACAGGCTGAATCTGTGCAGCCAGTGCCAGAATAAGCTGACCTTACCCAGGTAAGACACACAGATAAAAGACACACACAAAGCCTGAAGTGAGAAAAGCCAAACTCACAACAGTCAGAGCTACCAAAGTCTCTCCACCTCCCAGTGGACCCAAGGATAGCCAGATGAAGTTCCGTCAACCAGCGAGGGACTTCACAATGGGGTTGTCAGACTTTGATATAACGGACTCTGAATCCGAATACATCTGAAATAACTATCACCAAGTAACATCATGATAAACAATCTAAGCATACTAAAATGGAATATCCATGACTTTAATACAAAGAATACCATCCTCCATGCAATAGTGTGATCAAGGAACACTGACATTGTCATGCTCCATGAGACATTAACATAGGGGAGCATTTGCTTCTCAGGGGATCATGTCTTCATGATGCCAAGCAGAGATGGCAAAAGAGGTTTGATCACCCTGGTCAGAACAACAATCCCTTGCTCTGATAGCCGATCCACCACACTGTGGAGAGGAAGTTGAATCTCTTGGTGTTGAGATTTACCTGGCCGGTGGCCCCCTCAAGCTCTACAATGTGTACAGCAAGACAGGCTGTAGGAGCTTCGACATCAGCCAGGTCTGTGCTACTGCAACACAAAACCGAGTAATCATAGGAGGAGACTTCAGTGCACACCATCCCATCCTGGCTCCCTGCAGGGCACCAAATGCGGCAAGCTATCACATAGCCAATGTGCTTAAGACTTTCCCCGAGATCGTTCTTCTCAATAGCCAAGAGCTAACACATGTCAAAGGAGGTGTCCTAGACCTCAACTCAGCCACTGCTGCTCTAGTGGGAGAGAATTAGATGGTGTGTCGATGAGACTGTCACAAGCGACCATTATGGGACTGTTACTACCTTCATGGTACTGGCCCAGCCCAAATACCACAACCAAATCCAAGATAGAAACCATATAAGGCCAACTGGCAAGCATTTCAGAATACATTGACCCACTGTCTTAGATGCAATGAACCCCACAGAGTGAAAACTTGGAAGTGCTTGAAGCCAGACTTATCAGTGCCATATATCAAGCAGCCTCACAGACTATACGTAAAACTCGGCCATGGTCCAGAAGTTATAAAGACGCCTGGACGAGATTAAGGAAGTTAACATCAGAGTTGACATGTGCAGAAAACAATTCTGAAGGCAAAGAACCCTGGACAACCTAGCCCTCCTAAAGGAAGCAGTCAGGGATGCCAAGGAGACTGCTGTAAGAGTCAGGGAGGAAAAGTGGCTGGAATCCTTTGACCACTGAACCTCCCTTACAGACCTGTGACAATGGGTCAGGCGAGCTACTAGCCGCTCAACCGCGAGGTGCACACACCAAGACTGGTAGAGGAGTTCTCTGCAAGAACAAGAAGCAATAGTCTGCCAGTGGGAAATGAGTGCAAATCAACAATGCCTAAAAACCAGGCAGACTTGCTCATATCAGAGAAAGGACAACCAAACCCGATAACTCAGATGTTCCTTTTCAAAATCGCACCCC
>NC_051399.1:16537335-16558317 GCF_015228065.2 Penaeus monodon | reverse complement strand
TTTGCCGGGGAAAGGCCCTTTTTTCGGGGCTTCTGCTAGCAGCGGGGGCCCCCTGTGGATGTGTGGCAGCTGGAGCTTTGCCAGGCCCGGGGTTTTTGGGAAAGGCTCCGACCCTTTTATTGGGGTTTCCCCCAAAAAAGGGGCCCCCTTGGATTTGGGTGGGGGCCCCCGTCCTTGGGTTTTGGGCCCCAAACCATTTAGAACCCCGCCCTCACCCCCTACTCCGTTTCTGGGGGAAAAAATCACAGGGGCAGTGTAGAAATTTTCCCGACTGGGGGTTTTAAAAAAGTGCAGAGTGTGTGGGGAAGAACTTGGAGGGAAAGGGTTGGTGGGAAGGGGTTTGGCTAACTGAAGCAAAGAACTACCTGGCTGTGCAAATGCACATGGGCACGTCACTTTGCCTCTGGAAAACTAACTTTCTCCTTGTCCTTTTACCAAATTTCCCTTTTTCAAATTTGTACCTTTTACACTGTGAAGCCCCGGGGAGTGGAACCCCAAGGGACGAGGCGAGCAACAGTGAAGCGTACGAGGCCCTCATGATGTCTCGTGTGCTGCGTCAAAGAGAGTTAAGGGACATCGAGCAGGGGGGGCGAAGCCAGAATTTGGGCAAATCTCATGCTAGGGGACTTGGGAAGGACCTTCCCTTTCCCTTTCCCTGGGGGGAAATCGGGCCTTACTTGGGTGATCCAGAGCAAAGGGAAGCCCATCCCGGGCAAAGGCGCTCACGGGGCGCGGGCGGGTGGCGCCAAGCAGATAAGCCAAGAGAGCCCTAAAACTCTCGGTTGGGGGCTTATGCAGGGGCGGATTAAAGAGATGTCCGTGCCAGCCCCAAGCAATTTCGGCCTTGGGGTCTTACGCATTCCGGACGGTGACGCGCCCCCCCCCCCTTTTTTGCTGCCACGGCTATGTGTTTTCATTTGGGGTTCGTGCCCTCGAGCCATTTTTTCCCCATACGAATTTTCGGCATTTGGATAATTCTGGCATACTTTGGTGAATGGACCCCATCTTCGGGCACGTGCTCGGACGTGGGCAGACCCTTTTCCTGCCCCAGGGGAGGGGGTGTTGGGGGACCTTAGAGGGCCCCGCCCTTCGGTTTTGGGATAGAGTTGCCATTCTATTTTCTGGGGCTGGGCTGGGAGACCATCTGATGACTGCCACTCTTCTGTTCGCATAGGGAAAGATAGGAGTAGGAGCCCCCCACTTTTTTGGGTCTGGGTTTTGTCTAAAAAGCTGCCGCTGACAGAAACTAACTTCCCGGTTTGCCATAGGAACCCTGGATAAAAATTATTCTCTCCCTCACTGTTGAAATAGTCTGTGGTGGCTGTTTCAGAGGGATGAAGGAACTTTCTGGAACAGGTGCGGACCTCCTCTTCCTCACTGAGGGGAAACAGCCTTTTGGGTGTTTTCAGAAAAAAAAAAAGGAGGGAAAAAAAATTCACTTTGAAAAAGGTCGGGTCCTCTCTGGGGGAGGGGAGAGGAATGCCTGGAAAAAGTAAAAGAGCTCCCTTCTTCACAGGGGGAGAAAATTTTCCCCAAAACAATGTGTCCTGTAGGTGGAAGGGGCACCCCCTCGGGTCCCCCCCGGGAGATAACCCTTTTAAAACCCGTTTCCCATGCGTGGCACCCTTGTGCGTGGGAAGGGGGAGCCTGGAGGTGAGCGATCCGTGAATGATACCCCCTGCGGCTACAACACGCCTTTTTGGGTCCTCTATTCCGAAAAAGAAGGGGGGCAGGGATTGTGGCCCGGTAGGTCAACGGCGGTCTCCCTGGAAAAGCAGGTCAAGCATCATGCTGCCTTTGGGTACTCACACTGTCCGTGAAGCCGCTAATTGACTGCGTTTTCCAACATCCCCCTTTTTGCTGTTAACATTGGTTCTAACAATCAGCTTCCCCGTTGGACTCCGTGGTGGGGGGGGCGTGATGGATGAAGCACTGCCCAAATGAGGGAAAAATCCAAAAAAAAAACAAGATAGTGCTAATGATTAAGAACCCGTGAAGGCCCAGACCACAGCACCCCACCCTAAACCCATACGTGCCTCCAGGGGGCAAAAGATAACCCTGAGCCGGGAGACATGTCATGCCTGCTGCCAAGGGGGGGGACAAGCTGAAAAAACATGTAAAAATAGTCTGTCCACCAGATCATCCAACAGATGGACTCTCGTGCTGGCCCCTCCAGGCCAGGAAGGTCTTGAGTACTCCTGACGACCCCCCTGCCCGAACCCGGGGAGCACCAGGAAACCCGCCAAAAAAGCTGTTGCCCCCCACGACAAGCCCAAAGCCGAAAGGCGGGGGCGAAACGACGAGGCCCGGGGACCGACTCTGAGGGAGAGTCTGGCTCCCAAGGCGGGTTTTCCCGCAAATTTAAAGTACCCGTCAAACCGAAGGCTTCGACAATGCCTACCCAAAAGGTCAGGGGATTGGGAGCCAACACAAAAACTGGTTGTCAACCGGGGTTTCGCGAGATCAGGGGGATAACATCATGCCCAAAAAATCAAGCCACCCTTTTTTTCCTGCGGGGAAAAGAAGGAGCTAAAAGATGGGGGGGAAAGGGGAGCTCTCACCACTGAATCCCCAAGGGGAAAAGAGATCAAGACAGTGCTACTTGGGTTCTCGTCTAAAATGGGTTTTAGGTGATTGCAACACACCCACAGATCGTGGGGCTTCCCGAATGTCGAAGGGGGAAAACTCCAACCCGGGAAGTTTGGGGACCCTGAAAGGAACCCAAACCTCTACCCTTGATCTGGGTAATAGGGTACTACCACTTTCGAATGTACGTCCCTGTCCACTTCAGTGTTTTAAGTGCCCAAAAAAAATATGGACACTACCAGTAGCTGCACAGCCCAAACCCAAATGGGTGTCTGTAGAAGGAACGCACTGAAGTGTGCATTTTAAGGCCTACAAGGAAAAAAAAAAGGGGGCACAACAGCCAAATGTCCCCAAATGTGCAAGAGGATTGCCCGGGGGCCCGGCTTGCTCTGTCAGGTAAAAGGGGGGGCCCCCAAGCGGGGAAGAGGTTTCTAAGAAGCGACCAGAACTTTGTTCCCACACCCTCCCCAGGCACCTATGTCTGGGGGGAAGAACAAAAGTGAAAAAGGCCTCCGCCTCCAAGAGGAAGGAAGCCGCCCCCCACCGAAACTGGAGATCTCCGACAAACAGGAGTTCCCCAAAAGACCAAGTGCAGAAGAACCACAGGAATAAAGGTTCAAACAGCATCACGAAGTACTCCCAAAAAGCAGAAGACCTCCTCCTCGATGGGGGGACATGTCGATCCTGCTGACTGCTGTCGTCACAGCAGTGCAACAGCCTAGGAAGGACGAGTTGAAGAGGCCGAAAAGACAGTCGCGGTCGCATGATGACATCTGACAAGACTGTTCGCAGTTCCTAAAGGGAAAGGGAAGCTGGAAAGGGCCAAACAAGCCCCACTCCAACCCAGGGCCATGCCCTCACAGGCAGAGCTTAACCAGGCTGATCAGTGCCAGGAAACCAGAATCCAGAAACAAAGCTGACCTTGCCCAGGCAAGGCCAGCAAGAACAATGCACAGAAACAGCCTGGAACAGAGAAAAGCCCAAACACACAAAGTCAGAGCTACAAGGGCTCTCCACCCCCCAGTGGACCAGGGATGCCTGACAGCCCCCCCTCCCCCCAAAGAAAGGACCCCTCAACCAGCGAGGACTTCACAATGAGTTGTAGACTCTGAAACTAGTCAATCAGAATACGACGATGTCGCTGATGTAAAAAAAACTATCTATCTAGTAACATCCATGCACACAATCTAAGGCATTCTGCTAGTCGGAACATATGGCTTTCCACAAGGAGTGCCCATACTCCCAACGCAATAGTGCGATCAAAGGAGTATGACATTCGTCTTGCTCAAGGAGACATTAACAGTGAACCTGTTGCTTTTCCAGTTATCGTGTCTAATGCTGCCATTGATGAGGCAAATGAGGCCTGATCACCCTTGTAGAGCAACCAATTCCCTCCTCCGCAATAGCCGAGCACCACACTTTGGAGATGTTAAATCTCTTGCCGTCGAGATTCACCTTGGCGGGGGTCCCCTGAAATTGTACAACTGTGTACAGCCGGCCAAACTTGTAGTACCTTAGACATCAGCCTAGGTCTTGTGCTTCTGCAACACACGACCGAGTGATCATAGGGGAGACTTCAACGCACACCACCTTCATCCTGGCTCCTGCAGGGCACCGGATGCGCTGGCCATTCAATAGCCAAACATGCTTTGAGACATCCCCAAGATCACCTCTCCTCAATAACCAGGAGCCAATGCCATGTCAGAGGAGGAGTCCCTAGACCTACGCCTGGCCACTGTGAGCTGGGCGATTGAGACGGTCACTAGTGGACCATCCCCCCCCCCCCAAAAAAGACCACTTTAAACTACCCTCATGGTAGTGGCCCAGCCGAAAATGCCACTGACGAAATCCAAGATGGAAACAGACAAGGCCAACTGCAGACGCCTTGGCCCGCTGTCGAGAAGCAATGAACCCCACCAAAGTGAAATGTGGAAGTGCTACAAGCAGAATTGTACATGCCATTGATGAGGCAGCCTCATTAGACCATACCCAAAACTCCGGCCTGGTCCAGGAGTCACAAGACGCCTGGTACTTTAACACGAGATTAGGGAGGTCAACCACAGGGTAACTATGTGCCGAAAACATTTCCATAGGCAAAGAAACCCCGCCGGACAACTAGCCCCCTCCTAAGGGAGGCTGTCAGGGATGCCAAGGAAACTGCCAGCAAGAAGTCAGGCCAGGAAAAGTGGCTGAATGAGTGTGAGTCCCTCGATCACCATTACCACCCTCTCTCAGAGTATGGCAATGGGTCAAGTGAGCGACAGCCACTCAGCCCCGAGATGAATTGCACATGACCCCCAGTCAGATGTCCAACAGCATGGCGCAAGAGTTCTCTGTAAGAAACAAGTAGCAACAGCCTGCCAGCCGAACTGAGGGCCAGAGAAGAAAACGCCACAACAGACAGACTTGCTCAACAAGAGAAAGGGCAGCAAACCTGATAACTCAGACGTTATCTTTCTCTGAGGGACCTAGGAAATTGCTATAAAGCCAGTTGTAACACAGCCCAGGGCTCTGATGGAATTCTCGTACCCCATCATTTCCACCTGGGACAGGTAAGTGAGTTGCCATTCCTGCAATCACAAACCAGTCCTGGGAACTTCACTCTACCCCAGAGGAAGGGGCTATCATAGTTCCCATCCCTAACCACAAAAGAGTCAGGGAAGTAACACCCCATCTCTCTCTTCAGCTGTCTGGCCAAGATGACTGAGAGGAGGTTTTAGAACCGGCGTCCGATGGAAAATGGGACCCCGCATGAACACCTCCACTGGGTCACCCGAGGGGCATGAGCCACAGCGCACACAGCATAGCCACGCTTTGAGCACCAATAAGCATGGGAGTATCCGACTTGGAGAAGGCTTTTGAATTGGCCAAGTCCTCTTGGCCATTCAGGAGAGCTGATCCAAAAGAATTCAGAAGGTAAGTTCTTGGCTTGGATATGTGACTACTTTAGGAAAGAACGCCCATGAGTCAAATTCCAAGGTCACCGATCACAGACATGCCACTAGAGAATGGAACGCCACAGGGTGGGGTTCTCAGCCAGCCCTCTTTAAAACACATTACTGTCCTGTATCCTCAAGCATTAAACCTCCCAGTGGGGGCCAAGATAATCTCTCTATGCAGGACAATCTTGCTACATCACACTGGGAAGCATATTGCCTAAAACAAAGCCAGCGTTTGTCTGGATCGCTTCGTTCCGAGGAGTGTTTGTAGGTCAGGGACCCCTAAAGATCTCTGCAGCCAAATCTAAAGCCATGGCTCTGTAACAGAGAGTTCAAGGCACAAAGTCTGAAAAATTCAGGGAATGGACTACCTCTACCTTGGAGGTAAAGATAGGACTGGACACCTCTACTTCCAGAAGGAGGTCCAGTACTGGTTGACCGAACAAAATCAAGAGTGTCCGTCATGAGAGGCAATGAGTGGAAGACGCATTAGGGCCACACACAGAGTACTTTAAACATTCCTATGTACATGCTGTCAGCATTTGTAGGACTATGCCTCCCTTGCTCTGATTGGCATTAGAAAAAAATATAAAGACCAATGGGACAGTCCAAACGAAGCCCCAGGTCATTATGGGTGCCCCAAGATGGCGTGAAGGTCCTCAACCTCCAGGGCGGCAACCTCTCCCATTGGCCTCACGATCGATCAAGGCCAAGCACACTTTTTATCAAAGGGCATGGCAGGCTCCCAGGAATACAAGCCTATAGGACATAAAATAGTCAGACGCCTAGAAACAGATAACAACCGAGCCTGATTTGCAAACCAACTCCTGACTGTCCACACCAGCCAGGGTGTTATGCACCATCAGGCTCAAAGAAAACCGCTCTGCCAAGGGCATCGGACTCCCCCCACCCTGACTTTGTCGAGCTCCACAGTGGGCACAAACTCGATAGAGTTCTCAGTCATGGACTGGCAACAAAAAGAAGGAATATCCCACGCCTAGCCTAAGGCAGAAACCCAGGGGGGATGGCAACCATCCACTCCTCCGGGCAGCCGAACATACCTACACAGATGGATCGGTGAGCCCTGGGACTCACACGAGGCGCCGGCTTCGCAGCAAGGGCTGCCACAAAATCCATGAGGGTAACAGACAAGCCTCCTCGCTACAGGCAGAGCAGGTTGCTATCATGGAGGACTGGCCACACGTCCGTAAGGGAAGGACACGTGGTCATACATACAGACTCCAAAGGAGCCATGGGACTGTCTTCAACAGCGCTCACCCACTGGACATACTACCTTCTGACTACCATCCTCTACATGCACAGAGATTCTTGCAACAGGTAGAAGAATTATCATAAACTGGTTCCCAGCCAACATAGGGATCAGTTAGCCGAAGTTGGCAGAGGTATGCCCCCTAATCCCAGATAATACATCAGAGCCGAAAAATACTTAGGAAAAAGTGTACAGTGAGGCAATCTCCTGCAGCTTTACGAGAGGAAACGAGATCCTCCCCCTCAGCCAGCTGGTCACTATGAACCACTGGACACTCTTGAAATAAACAACAGAGGTGTTGCATGCATTGCGGGCGCGCGAACGCCACACTTGTACATTACGTAGAGAATTGTGTGCACACGCAATTCCTGAGACAAGGCCCGCAGAACACAGCCGGTGTGCTTGTAAAGAGATTATGCAAGATGCTTACACCACGGACTACAGGAGTGATGCTGGAAATCCCACCTCCACGGTAAGCACCGAGTGTCAGAGAACCAAATGAGACAGCCAAAAAAAAGCTGACACAGGCTGGGGCATAAGTGAAAGGCCTGGGCGAAGCCATAACTTCGCAAATCTCAAACGAACGAATGAACGAGGAGAGCTTATTGTCGATGTGACGTCGAGCAGCTTAGTGGAACATAGTACGTCGAGCGGTGGTTCGTCCAGCGATGGGATGGGCGAGGGGGTGGGTTGTTTGAATAGTCGAACTGCATCACAACCGACTTCTGGCGATTGATGGTGACGTGATTTGCGGTGGTCCAGGAGAGGAGGTTGTCGAGGGTGCGCTGGATGGCGGAGTGGTCAGGGTAGGAACTGTCAATGGCGGTGGCCATGGTCGAGTCGTTCACGTATTTCCAACGATGCTCAGTATCAGGGAGAGCGTCATTAATCATGACTAAGAAGCATAGGGGGGCCATTCTAGTCCCCTGGGGGACTCCGCACATGAGTGGCAGAAGGCTGGAAACTTGACCCTGTACGCACACGGCCTGTTGCCTGTTGGAGAGAAAGTCTGCCAACCAGAGGATGAGGCACTCCCTAATGCCAGTGGAAGCTACTGCTTTTGAGATGACCGTAGTGTGGTCCACCAGGTCGAAAGCTTTCTTGAAATCTATGAAGATGCTGGTGACGGAGGATTTGCGCTGTCGAGGGGGAGTGGACGAGTCGAGGAAGCTGACGAGGCAGTGGTGTGGTGGAGGAGGAGCGATGTTGCCGAACTGCCGAGTGTCAACGCTGGGCGTGAGATCCTGGTAAGCCCAGTCGGCAATAAAGCTTTCACACAGCAGGTTGTTGTTGTTGCTGTTACATTTGCTAGTCTGCATATGATGAAGGTGAAGCAAGACTAGCCCGGGTTAGCTGGGCAACGGAGTTATGGCGATGGGTCGTAGTTCACCGAATGAGGCGGGGCTTGGGGTTTTCCTGATGGCGGTGACAAAGGTGGTCTTCCATTGTGATTGGCACTTAGACTGTTGCAAGAGGCATTTATTATGGAGGTAAGAGAAGTGGCAAGTTCCATTGCACATAAGGCACATAAGCAGGTCAGTGGAGATGGTGGCTCTCTTGATGCAGATTTTTTCCAGCTTCTGAAGCACGTGGAACTGGCTGAGAGTTGGAGCAAGTGAACAGGTAGGCGGGGAGGCGAGTGGTGTCCAGAGGGGTAGCTGCTGACAAATTGAGGCGAAGTGGTCACTGAGAGCCTCTGCTGCTTCACTGGGGCTAAGGTTGCTGGTGCATGGAAACGTACAGCTCCTGAACTTTTCCGTACCATTGGCTGGGCTGCAGGTGTTTTGGTAGAAAGTTTTCTTGGCTATTTTTAGTTCCCTGATGACTGTGTTTTGGAGTGATTTGTAGGCGGTGATGTTGTGCGAATTGAAGGCTTGATTTCTCTGTTGAATGAGGCGTTTGATGTCGGCCCGTGATACAAGACAGGTCCGATGGGTGTGTACTGAGTGAATTTTCCGGAAAGGAGTGGTGAAAAGCTGTAGTGACGGTTGAGAGATAGTAGTACCACTTATCCTCCACATCAACAGCGGTAAAACGTCAGTCCACGGGTGTTGGGTAATCCACTGCCCAAACTGTATGATAGAGGAGTATGTGAGTGGCCTGCATTTCCTGGTCTTGGTCTGCTTTGGCTGAGAGACAGTGGTCGAAGGCAGCCATAGCACTGATACGTGTCTGCTGCGGCCGACAGGAGAATATAGTAGAGGAGGCTGGTACCAGTCATGTAAATCTGTAAGGATCAAATCCAGGGTTCTTTGTTCATAAGTGGGAAAGTTTACTACTTGTGACAGATGGAGCTCCTTTTGCAGGTTGAAGGTGTCTATTTCATTAAAATCACCTCATATTATCATCTTGCACACGCAGAAGGTCAGTGGTGTGGGTCAGGTGGCTGAGTAGCAGATGTTTGATGGGGGCTTGTGGGGGATGGTAAATCACACAGCAGATGAGGGACACGGCGAGGCGTGGGTGGTGAGGAGGGGTGACCCGCACCCACAAGACTTCCAGGTCAACCGGAACTTCCACGTCCAAGGGGGTGGGCGAGAGGTCGTTTTGAAAAAACAGGATGTCCCCTCCTCCACGTTTGTTTGTGCGGAGGCGATGGAACATGCTGTAGTCAGGTATATGTATGGTATCTGCCTGGATCTGCCACGCCTCTGTGATGGCTACAATTCCCGGTGATTCAGAAGTGATGATAGTGTGCAGCTCGTCTATTTTGTTGTTGAGGGATGTGACTTTAGACAGGAAGAACTTTGGGAAACTGTACCAGAGTCGGGGAACTTCAAATGTCGGTAGGATTTAGCTGGGTGGGCCTTCTTTTGCTTGTTCCTTGTCCGGAGAAAGAGGATGGATGCGTCCTCCATAGAAACGCCATTGCTTATGGAATATTGAGAGCGAAAACCATTATCAGAATTTAGCAAGATAAAATGTATTCGTGATGAACAAAGCGAATCATACATATATTTTTGTAACTCATCAAGTATATAATTGTGCACACACGCATAGGCACACACACGCGCGCGCAGACAGGCTCACACACACACACACACACACACACACACACACACACACACACACACACACACACACACACACACACACACGCACGCACGCACGCACACACACACATAATGGTAAAGCATCTTTATATTCTCCATACCCATAATGCGGTTTTGCGTCATGTAATATTCTGTAATGGAGGACATAACGTAGTATGTTTTCTGTTTATTGAAAAAGTGTTTTGTTTCGGTGAAAAGAAAAGTCTGACTTCATAAGTTCGATCAGCTGCTACTAGATAGTGCAGCTTCGAGAAGCACTTGCTAACTTCTCTGCGAATTTGCAGATTTCTATTTGATTTAGCTGCCATACATAGATGTTTGAAGTATGAGGCGTTTTCTATATTCAAGAAATATGCAAATATCATTGTTAATTGTTGTGTTCAAATAAAGTGGGAATGCCGCCTTACCTCCATAGGCGTTGCCATTTCGATAAACAATTCTAAAAAGTCGCATTTGAAAAACATTCCCCTACAAAGCCTGCGATAATTGATATCAAATGCTTATTTCGTTTCTAAAAATAGATATTAATACACTCACTGTCTATTTATATTCTACCAATCCTGCTCTTTGTTACAAACAACCTAGGGTTTTCGCCTCATTCATAAAAAATAATATTTACGCTATGTTTAATAAAATTCCGCAACTGTACATACATATATATATATACATATATGTATATATATATTTATATTTATATGCACACACACACACACACACACACACACACACACACACACACACACACAACACACATATATATATATATATATATATATATATATATATATATATATATATATATATATATATATATATATATATCATATGCACACATATATACATGTAAAGTATGGAATAACGAGAGTATCGCTTGATGCAAAAAAATAGGAAAATAGAAAATAAAATAATTGCTTTCTAAAGTGTCAATGAAAACGTAATCTGGAAAAGATAACGAAATAAAGTGTAAAGTGGCGCCACCTACAGAACCAGGTGAGAGGTGGCGAGGAACAAGGCAAGCATTTCCCGCCTGAGCTTAGCCACCTGAACAAGCCACTCACCTGAGGGTTCCTTACGCCTGATTATTCCTAATTATCGGTAAGCTAGTAAAATGTGATAGGAAATAATAATACATGCCATAGTGACAAATAACTGACATGGAAATAATATAAATAGCAGTGTGGGTCAAATATATCAAATTAACAGGGTTAACGAGTGTGACGTGATTGGCACGGAGGCCGTCCGACTCGCCCGAGGGAATCGCATATACCAAACTTATAATCCTCGTTAAGACATTATAAATGTGAGGTCATGAAATCATGTCTAATGAGATGAAGTGATTACATAATGAGTATGGAAAAAATGGGGTTTCATGAGATTCATTAACAGGGACAGAGATGTAGAAGCAGGTGCGTACGGAGATGAGTACGGCGCCGACGTGAGAGATGACGGAACAAAGGAACACACTCGTGAACTACTGCTACGCTCCGATATATGTGCAAGTGCCAAAGCGTGAGTATTTTGCAATGTGGTGTTTGTGGTGAGTGTAGGACCTACAGAAAATGGTGTATGGAAGCTGACTGTTGACAAATATGATTCAATATTCGATGCGGAATCTTAATTTAAGGTCACGATTTAGAGGTATATCAAGGGGGAGGTATTAGGTAGCTGTAGGTAGTTTTTTTCTTTTTTGTGGTTGTACATATTTATTCAATAAATTGTAATAGTGAAATGTTTTTTCCTGTATTCATCCCTGACCATAAACGTGAATCAAAGAGATGATCCATAAGAAGGTAACTGGTGGAGAGCCCAGGCCAGGGAGGGAGCTTGCACCAAGATTAATTTAATTGTTTGAATCTCCCACCTTCACACACACACACACACACACACACACACACACACACACACACACACATATATATATATATATATATATATATATATATATATATATATATATATATATAATATATATAAGGCGGCCGGTGTAACAATGTATCATCATCATCATCAAGGGGCTAACGCCGACGGGGGCGCATGGCCGCATCCACCCTTCGCTTCCAGCCACGAGGATCCCTCGAGGCGAGTCTCCAGGCAGGCACACGGCCCATCTCTAGTTCCTCACGACAGGTCTCGTCGAGCTGCCCAAGCCATGATCTCCTAGGACGTCCCACAGGTCTCCTCCACCCAGGGTTGTCTCGCAGAGAGACAACCTGGTGGGCAGGGTCGTCCATAGGGAGGCGAGCTAGGTGGCCATATAGCCTGAGTTGGCGATCCCGGATTATGCAAGTAACAGGTCCCATGCCAGTCTCACGGTGTAACCGCCGGTTGGACACGTGGTCCTGCCAACTGTACCCCATGATCCGGCAAAGGGACTTGTTACAAAAGGCATCAAGGCGAGACTCCAAGGCACTGGATAGCGTCCAGGTTTCGCTTCCATAGAGCAAAACTGGAAGTATCAAGGCCTTGAAGACACGCAGCTTGGTCCTTCTGCATAGGTACCGACATATCCAAACGCTCTTGTTGATCGAGTTCATGGCTCTGTTGCCAGACCAATCCGTCTACTGACTTCCTGGTCTGACAACCCAGAGATATGGACTACGCTACCAAGGTATGTAAAACTTTCTGTGACTTCAACGTCCTCGCCGCAAGCATGGATCGACTGAACGGGTTCCCCTAACAGGCCCCCAAAGTCCTGAATCTTGGTCTTGGTCCAGGAGACCTCTAAGCCTAGGGGCTTCGCCTCATTGCTAAATGCATCAAGAGCCGCCACAAGTGACTCCAAGGACTCAGATAGGATGGCAACATCGTCGGCAAAGTCAAGGTCCGAGACCTTAATATTGCCTAGTGTTGCTCCGCACTGACTTTGGCTAGTAGCTCTGCCCATTATCCAGTCCATACAAGTGTTGAAAAGTGTTGGTGCAAGGACACAGCCTTGCCTCACCCCTGAATTAACAGGGAAGAAGTTCGACATACCCCCACCACACTTTACAGCACTTTCAGTACCAGTATAGAGGCTTGCTATCAGGCCAATAATCTGTGTCGGAATTCCCCTGAGCCTCAGGATCTCCCATAGCGATTCCCGATGCACCGAGTCAAACGCCTTCTTGAGGTCGATGTAGGCTGCAAGCAACCCACGACCAAACTCACGATGGCGTTCCACAATTACTCGAAGCGCTAGTATACGGTCTATTGTGGACTTGCCAGGAGTAAATCCAGACTGCTCCGGTCTCTGGTGCCTCAGTAGGTGGTTGCGGATCCGTTTCAGAAGAATGTGAGCGAGAACCTTGCCTGGTATGCTGAGCAGTTTTAATGCCACGGTAGTTGCTACAGTCCCATCGATCCCCTTTCCCCTTCCAGAGAGGGATGACCACGCCCCTCAGCAGGTCAGGGGGAATGGTACCAGACTGCCAAATGGCAGTCAGGACTGTATGCAGGCACCGAGCCATAGGTTCACCCCCAGCCTTTAGCAGTTCAGCAGGGATATCACATATGCCTGCAGCTTTCCCACTCTTCAGCTTGGAAATCGCCAGCCTAACCTCTGTTAGGGTAGGAGGTTCCTCGCTGATGGGTGGGTCCGGCACAGGCACTGAGACATCGCTTGCATCCAAGCTAACTGTTGGAGGATCCACCTGGTACAACTGTTCAAAATACTCAGCCCAACGTTCACGAACCCCAACATGATCTGAGATGATCCGTCCATCCGCTGATCGGACTGCAGTCATCTGTGAGGAGGGCTTAGGGTTCAGTTTTCTCAGGGCTTGGTAGGCAGGGCGAAGGTCATTTACCAAGAAATGGCCTTCGACCTCCTCAGCAAGATTCCTGATGAACTGTTCCTTGTCCCTTCTCAGCAGTGTCCGAGCCCTACGCACCATATATATATATATTTATATGTACGCATACATATGTATATATGTGTGCGTCTATATATATATATATATATATATACAAACTTATATACGTATATAAATGTATAAACAGATATATACATATAAAAATAAATATTCATATATATACTACATATACACACAAACTATATATATGTATATATATATATATATATATATATATAATATATATATATATATATATATATATATGTCACACTGCACGATACAGCCTATAACAGCGCAACACAAAGTTTATCAGGTCACACAGGCACACACGAGGTCTTCACAGGAGCAGCACCCAACTGTGTCTCTTCGCTTGTTCCTCCGCTCCTCCGCTCACAGCCAGCTGCGTCATGTTTGCCCAGGTCCCTTCATGTTAACACATGCCCAGGTCATCCTTTTCATGTTAACACATGTTTCGCACAGAGACAAAGACCCACTGGCGTAGCACTATCCCCCCCTATCATGCAGACGACCCGTCTGCTCTGACATACCTAAACCTGAAACAAACTACAGAAAATTTAAATAAAATTAGTCCTCAGGAACAAACAAAATTCTTTCAAACAAAAGTAACCATAATTGAAAATCAGTTCTCAGAAACACAAAAATCTTTAATCCAGCGCGACTTTCTTCGCTCTCGCTGGGGTCGCTATGGAGGAGGTGTGGGTGGTGGTAGATTGGCAGTGGCACCCAGAGGGATATCTCCTGCTCCAAGACCTGGCTCATGGTCACCATTGATGTCTGCTGCATCGCCCTCACCGTCCAAATCCTCGTCCTCATCTCGGTCAGCGTCTGCCACGTCCTCATCGCCGCTACTGGGGCTAACGTCATCTTCTTTTTCACCATGGCCCCAGGAGTAGCTTTCTGGCCCATGGTAACGCCACAGCCGGTGCGCCAAGTCCTCGAGGAAGTCAGGCAACGGCCCCACACCAACCAACTCCTCTCTCACCGACGTCTCTTCTGGACGCTCCATTTCCTCACAAGTGCCCAGCTTTGCACCAGCTGGCACCTTCAGATCCTTATTGGAGAAGTTAGCTACCAACACTGTAACTAACCCCTCCCATGGTCCAACAAGGCTCCGCCCAACCGCTACACCATCAGCCAGCTGCAAGTTTTGAATGGGCTCCATGAGGCCCTCTACTCCATGCATCACTCTTGACAGTCGACACTGGATTCTAGACTCTGTCCTGGGGGCAAGGTGCAGTTGCTCAGCTGTAACTACCTCTGCGCAGCCAATCTCTGGAAGCAAGGGCACATCTTCACCATGCACCCTCACCAGCTTCCGTCCAAGGTCAACACACACCTTACTCTGCATCAGGTAGTCAAGGCCCAGCAAGCAGTGCTCGTCCAGATCGGCCACATACACCGGCAGCCGCTGCACCGTGCTGCCCACGCCAATACGAGCCTCCACTGGCCCCTTGAGCTGCACACAATGCCCTGTGACACCACACAGTGTCTGTGGTGCGTCTGCGTCATATCAGGCCGCACTAGGGTCTTCTCAGCCCCAGTGTCCACTGTCAGGTGGCATGGCTTCCCATCTACTGAGCCCTCCACCTGCATCGTGCTGCTTTGACGGCAGCTTACCCAAGTCGGGGCCCAGGAACCGAGGACGGCTGGGTTTCGGCCCCCTTCTCCAGCCTGTCCGAGTTTTCCGCCTGTACCATTTCCTTAGCCTTAGGACATGCATTTGGATGGTGACCATACCTGCCACAGTCCTTGCAGCACTGCTGGAAGGCATCAGAATCCGTCCGGTTGAGAGGACGTGTTCTCCCTCCCTCTGACACCGACTACATCTGTGCCCTACCTCTCTGCAGCCCCAACACAAGCCTTGGAAAGTGCTCGGGCTCACCTTCCTCAATGCTACCTTCTCCACTTTAGCCTTCTGGCCCCGGAAGTCATGGCGGGGCTGAGCAGCTGGCCCTAGGCCACTGGTTGCCTTCAGGAAGGCCTCGAACTCCAAGGCCCTCGCCAGCGCCACCTGCAGGTCCTCAGGGTGTGCCTACTTGACGTAGATTTGCAGCTGCTGGTCCTGCAAAGCGTCAACAAAGAAATCGCGGACCAGGACCACGATCATCTCTTCCGCAGCCGCAGGGTACGACCTCCTTACCAGCGCCTCCACATCCTGCGCCATCTGGGACAGTGTCCCGCCACACTCACGAGTCCGCTTCTTCAAGTGGGCCCGATATACCTCGGCCTGGTAGTGGTGACCAAAACGGCGTTTCAAAGCCTCCGCCACGCTGGTGTAAGAGGCATGTTGGGATGGCGGCAGATGGCCCAACACTTCCACCGTGGGGCCCCTTAGAGCACCACAGCATCCCAGAACACCAGGAGGGAAAACGCCAAATGGCGAGGCAGGGCACGAAATAAACACAAAATGACAGTCTTTCCTTTATTTACACAAGTTATTTACCCGTACACTTTTCTATAGGCACAATACAGGGGGAAACCAGCATGTCACACTGCACGATACAGCTTATAACAGGGCAACACAAAGTTTAACAGGTCACATAGGCACACAAGAGGTCTTCACAGGAGCAGCACCCAACTGCGTCTCTTCGCTTGTTCCTCCGCTCCTCCGCTCACAGCCAGCTGCGTCATGTTTGCCCAGGTCCCTTCATGTTAACACATGCCCAGGTCATCCTTTTCATGTTAACACATGTTTCGCACAGAGACAAAGACCCACTGGCGTAGCAATATATATATATATATATATATATATATATATATATATATATATATATGTGTGTGTGTGTGTGTGTGTGTGTGCATAAGAGGCCGAGGTGGACGAGTGGTTAGAGCATCGGACTCAAAACTTTCACGACGGCAATCTTAGTTCGAGTCACCGGCTGACGCGTTGTTCCCTTGGGCAAGGAACTTCACCTCGATTGCCTACCTAGCCACTGGGTGGGCAAGCCAGCCCAAGTCAGTGCCGGTTCCAAGCCCGGGTGAATAGAGAGGGTCGGCGTCAGGAAGGGCATCCGGCCATAAAAGATATATGCCAGAACGTGATCAATGGCGACCCCATATAAGATTGGGATAAAGCTAAGGAAAAAACACACAGACACACACACACACACACACACACACACACACACACACACACACAATATATATATATATATATATATATATATATATATATATATATATATATATATATATATATATATACATACACGACGACGCATGGACACTAGGACCTGGACTCGTTTGATGGTATCTCTATGTCTTGCAGACACTATTCCGCGTTGACCATGTTCACGAGGAGGGTACATTCAGGCAGCCTTGTGTCGCCCACTGATCTTCCCTCTCCTAATTGATATAATTTCCGCTACTACTTCTACAGTTGATCTCATGTTTCAGTGTTCTTTTCATTTATGTCTCATTTCATGCTATATTAAATAACATTCAGGGAGTGAGATGTCATTCAGCATGGAGTAGAGTTAGCTTCCATTACCACCCTATCCTGAACTCATTGTTTTATCATATGAAGGATTGAATGACGATTACCTTCCAGTCAGCGTCTCCGAGGTCTGTCGCGTTATACCTTAATACCGGGCGACTGTTAAGCTGAGACTTGGCCAGCATCTCTTTACGAAGGAGAGGGGCTGTCACGACAAAGTTATATGGCGATGTGAAAACAGAACCTGTGGTGCCAGTATGAGGTTTTCAACCTCCCCCCCCCCCCCACCCCGACCATCACCTTCCCCCACCCCTTTCCTTGCCCCGATCCTTCTATCCCTCGTACCCTTATTCGCACCCTCTTCTTTGCCCTCGCTTTCTCCCTTCTCTCTACTTCCACGGTAGTTTCTCCCTCTTCTACTCGTTTTCTTCGCTTGTCCTACCTTTTATGTCTATCCCTATACTATCCTGCCTCTATCCTATGCCTTTCCTACCCTGTATCCTGCCGCATTTCCCCTCGTACCCCTTTTATTCGCACCCTCTTCTTGATCCTTCTTCCTTCTACTTCTGCGTTGATTTCCCCCTTTTCCATTCCTTTTTTTCCCGTTTGCCCTACCTCTTACCATTAACCCTATCCTCTCCTGCTCCCATCCTACCCCTATCCTACCCAGCATGCTGCCGTAATCCACAGGGCGAGTCGAGCACAGCTGGACCACTTCCCTCTGCCAGCCTCATTTCTACCATTATTTTTATCTGTATTTTATGATGGCTTTATTTACATGTATTTAACGTTTATTTTTACACCTTTTTGTACAGTCTTAAATAAAACTTTTATTGAGATCCTTCGTTATCCACATATATTTTACGATGTTTTACGATGTCTTTTTTATCTCTTGTATTTTAAGTTCAGTTTTATTTTTCAATGGTTTATTTTTACTTATTCATCCTTTTAATCTCTATTTTACAGTGAGAGAAAGTAACTTATTTTATTATTTTTATTAACGAATCGCAGCAGACTGTTTTACGTATTTTTTATGATAATTGTAATTTTCTTATTGCTTCTGCTAATTGTTTTGATGATTTTATTTATGGTTTTATCTTTTGTAAGTTTTCTGTTATTGTAATATTTCCTTTTTTATTATTTCAATATTTTTTGTGCTACGTCCTCGTGAGTTGATGTAACCCCCTGTTTTTTGTTTAATAAATGAAATGGATACTGTGACTGTGTTGTGACTACCCTTTGGATTTACCTTTACCTGGATTTACACCGTGGCTGCTGAAACAAGGTTGTACTGCCCCTTTTTACTTGCCTAGGTGTATCTATGCTGGACGTGTTTTATTATCTTACATAACCTTTTACTGTGAACCATGTGTGCTTTGTCTTTTACTTTTTACTTATTCTGAATTTTACTTACTTTTATCTTGTACTTTTACTTGTTTCTTTTATATGCTTTACCCTTTAACTCGTCTTTTACTTAAGCTTTTACTTCGGCTTTTTACGACTTTTCTGTCTGTTTTTTACGATCCTTTACTCTTTTCATCATTTTAGCTTTTATGTATTTTAACTTAGATGTTCGTTTTTATTTCTTATTGATTTAAGCCCTTCTGGCGTATTTTTAGTAATTCTTAAGCCCTTCTGGCACTTGTCTTTTTTTACGAATTAACTTGTTTTACCATGTATCTTCGTATTGGTCACGCTCCTGGTAGGGGTGCATCTCCGGGGATAGTTGGCTTGTGAAGTCGTGTGGGTTCTAAACCTTCAGCTTGGTCCCCTCACCCCCTTTTTCGAGGAACGAACGGGGCCCCCTCATTTTCCTTGGCCTCTAAGCCTGAAGTCTCCCGCCTCACGGGTGGCCTCATTTTGGGTTCCTCGCTCACATAACCTTACACCAGGATTCACACTGTTAATGGAGATAATTTGAAGTGGCATAACCCCATCCTTGAGAAGGATGAGGTGAAGGCGATACTGGCGGCCATGAAGGAACGTGCTGCCTTCATGGCAGAGCCCATCGCGCATGTAGTCAGTGCATTTTACGCTTGAATAGGAGTTGGCTGTGCTCATCTAATACAGTCTGTTGACGCTGTCAAGAGGACGCTGGGGCGAATGCGGCTGTCGTTACCCGGGGCGACCTTCGCGATTTGTGTGAAGATTGACCCATAGGTGAGGATGAAATGCTGATCAGATCATAGCATTTCATCCCCACCATTGTCTATAAAGTATAGCATGATTTTTTTTTTTACAGTAGACAGAATAATTCGAATTTAAAGGACTTAAATAAAATGGATATTTTTTCCTTGTATAAAGGAGAAGAACTTACAATAAAGTTACGAAATTTAGAATGATGACAGTCTTTACAATTGGTCTTTTCACGCCTAATGGTATATAGAGGTCGAAACTCTAACGACAAGGAAACAGATGGAATGTAGGTCCTTATGACAGCATTTAAATGCGCTCTCCGCTTCAGCCAGATATTGCAACAAAATTAAAGAGCACGGGGAGAACAGAGAAATTATGCAACTCAATTAAAATGGACGGGACGTTCCAGCGAGTTGGAAATAAGCTAATGAGATGTGAAAAAAAAAATAAAATTGAAAATGAAAAAGTTTTATTGGTTTGAAATAATATAATTAAAAAATAATATTAAATGAAATATGTATATATATATATATATATATATATACATATATATATATATATATATATATATATATATATATATAATAATACAACTTAGTATTCACAGACGAATGAATTGTATATCTGACTTATCTCTAAGATGATTCTTATTCTATTAGGATACATTTTTTTTTTTTTTTTTTTTTTTTGGGGGGGGTTACATGTGCGTGTCTGTACGAATGAAAAAAGTATGAAATAACCGAAAAGGGTTTACCAGTAGTAAGTGTAGCCACCCACACTGATCGTGCCGCTGCCAGGTCTTCTCAACTCTGAGAGGGCAGCCACCTCAACTCCCAACTGCTCCAATTCTCTCGTTAGCAGAAGTAACCGCTTGTCCTGCCGCAAGGACCGGATGTTCCAACCTCTGCCACCCCTGCCGACGCTGTCCCAAATAAAGGGGGTCGGCAGGCTGTGGGACGCAACTTCCGCCTTTGGGGTTCCTATGGGCTTTGCCCGACGGGCCTCATGGCGAGTTGGCTCCTGCCAGGGTGCAGGCGGGAGGAGGGGAGGAGGGCTGGCAAGACCCATTAACCCCAAGATGGCTGAGGAGTTGGTACGGGGCCAGGGCGTGTCCACAAGCTGGTGAACCATGGCTCTGTACCTCTGGGGCCTCCTGCTGTTCCGAGATCCCCCATAGTTTAGCCTGGGACAGCAAGGTGCCCAGTTTCCATGAGTAGCCACAAGGAGGCACTGCAGAAGTCTCGATGACGGAGAGGCTATGAACTGGCAGAGGAGGCTTATACTGCTCTTACAAACAAACATATAAGAAAACAAGCAAATTAATTAGTTATACTTACATCAAAGAATAAACATATTAATCATACATAGAAACATTATATATGTTCATAACTATTAAATACATAACATTTAAAATAAGGAAATTTAGTATCACAACAACATCAAATCATAGGGTAATTATATCAACTACATCAAGTCCACCTACTGGTTCCCCATTTTCGTGAGTCTTATACTCACCAAATGGCCAATGAACCTTATGTTCGTTGCCTGGACTATGAGAAGCTTTCTACAGTTAAACGTAATATTCGACAAAAACAATCTTATACTCATTTATAAACAGCGAACCGTATGCTCTCTGTCCTGTCTTTCTTCATGGAGCTTGCCTCCACGTCTCCCCTCAGTTGGACACGAGTTTAAATAATACATTTTT
>NC_051399.1:16522335-16529835 GCF_015228065.2 Penaeus monodon | reverse complement strand
CACTTCAAAACTCCCCGTCCTTCCAGTGGCCACCCTAAGGTGTTTCACTTGGACAGACTAAGGGAGGAGTGTGCCCGTGGGTTCACCATGGCAGTCTCTGACCAATTCACAGAAACCAGCAACCTGACAGACCCAGTTGCTCTGTGGGAGTTCTTCAAGTGTGTAACACTTGAAGCAGCTCAGGAGTCCATTGGCGGACGCCCAAAGACAAGGCAGAATTCCATCTCCCGGGAGACATTAGAGGCCACTGAAGCGTGTCGCAAGTCTCGGCTGAATGGGAATCAAGTCTTGCATCGTTCCATGGTGCATAGGGCTCGGACACTGCTGAAAAGGGACAAGGAACAGTTCATCAGGAATCTTGCTGAGGAGATCGAAGGCCATTTCTTGGTAAATGACCCTCGCCCTGCCTACCAAGCCCTGAGAAAACTGAACCCTAAGCTCTCCTCACAGATGACTGCAGTCCGATCAGCAGATGGACGGATCATCTCAGGTCGTGTTGGGGTTCGTGAACGTTGGGCTGAGTATTTTGAACAGTTGTACCAACAGATAGCTTGGATGCAAGCGATGTCTCAGTCCCTGTGCCGGACCCACCCATCAGCGAGGAACCTCCTACCCTAACAGAGGTTAAGCTGGCGATTTCCAAGCTGAAGAGTGGGAAAGCTGCAGGCATATGTGATATCCCTGCTGAACTGCAAAAGGCTCAGGGCCTGCATACAGTCCTGACTGCAATTTGGCAGTTTGGTACCATTCCCCCTGACCTGCTAAGGGGCGTGGTCATCCCTCTCTGGAAGGGGAAAGGGGATCGTTGGGATTGTAGCAACTACCGTGGCATTACACTGCTCAGCATACCAGGCAAGGCTCTCGCCCACATTCTTCTGAAACAGATCCGCAACCACCTACTGAGGCATCAGAGACCAGAGCAGTCTGGATTTACTCCTGGCAAATCCACAATAGACCATATACTAGCGCTTCGAGTAATTGTGGAACGCCGTCGTGAGTTTGGTCGTGGGTTGCTCGCAGCCTACATCGACCTCAAAAAGGCGTTTTACTCGGTGCATCGGGAATCGCTATGGGAGATCCTGAGGCTCAGGGGAATTCCGACACAGATTATTGGCCTGATAGCAAGCCTCTATACTGGTACTGAAAGTGCTGTAAAGTGTGGTGGGGGTATGTCGAACTTCTTCCCTGTTAATTCAGGGGTGAGGCAAGGCTGTGTCCTTGCACCAACACTTTTCAACACTTGTATGGACTGGACAATGGGCAGAGCTACTAGCCAAAGTCAGTGTGGAGCAACACAAGGCAATATTAAGATCTCAGACCTTGACTTTGCCGACGATGTTGCCATCCTATATGAGTCCTTGGAGTCACTTGTGGCGGCTCTGGATGCATTTAGCAATGAGGCGAAGCCCCTAGGCCTAGAGGTCTCCTGGACCAAGACCAAGATCCAGGACTTTGGGGGCCTGTTAGGGGAACCCGTTCAGTTGATCCATGCTTGCGGCGAAGACGTTGAAGTTACAGAAAGTTTTACATACCTTGGTAGCGTAGTCCTTATCTCCATATCCAGTGTCTTGGAGTCTCACTTGATGCCTTTTGTAACAAGTCCCTTCGCCGGATCATGGGGTACAGTTGGCAGGACCACGTGTCCAACCGGCGGTTACACCGTGAGACTGGCATGGGACTTGTTACTTGCATAATCCAGGATCGCCAACTCAGGCTATATGGCCACCTAGCTCGCCTCCCTGAGGACGACCCTGCCCATCAGGTTGTCTCTCTGCAAGACAAGCCTGGGTGGAGGAGACCTGTGGGACGACCTAGGAGATCATGGCTTGGGCAGCTCGACGTGACCTGTCGTGAGGAATTAGAGATGGGCCGTGTGTCTGCCTGGAGACTCGCCTCGAGGGATCCTCGTGGCTGGAAGCGAAGGGTGGATGCGGCCATGCGCCCCCGTCGGCGTTAGCCCCTTGATGATGATGATGATGATACATACATACATGTATATGTGTATATACATACATGCATACATATATATATGTATATGTACCGTATTCATATTGACAAATGTAGAAAAGGTATGAATGAGGATGAATATCTTCACAATACAGGTGATGTATTTGACCGGTTTCGATTGCGTCTTCGTCAGAAATACATTACGCAATCGAAACCGGTCAAATACATCTCTTGTATTGTGAAGATATTCATTCTCATTCATACCTTTTCTATATATGTATATATACATACATGCATATATATATATGTATGTCTATATACAAACATATATATGTATGTATATATACATACATACACATATGTATGTATATATACATACATACAATAGTATGTATGATATATATATGATCTACATATTATTAATGATATACTACATATATGTATGTATATACATACATACATATTATACATATATATACATATATATATATCATACATATATAATATACATACATATAATATATATATATACATACAATATAATATAATATATATATACAATACATATTATAATATATACATACATATATATATATACATACATATATATATATATACATAATTACATATATATTATACATACCTACACATATATACATACATATATATATTACATACAATATATATACATAATAATATATATACATACATATATATATATACATATATATATATATATATATATATATATATATATATATAATATATAATATTACGAATGTCTCGAAGAAGGTGTCGGATTCGTGGTTCGGCGGAGGCAAGGAAATGGCTCACTCGGTCCAACCACACACACATACACAAATAATGAAAATAACCTCAAGAAAAAGGAAACTACCACCGAAACTCTGTACAAAAAGCCCCCCCATTTTAACTTAAATTTCAAAATTAAGATAAAAGGTGGGTTTCACTATTTTTATAGACAACGACTCAGAACGTCAGCACCAAAATTGACATTACCTTTAATATACTCTACATTAAATGAGTATTCTTGCAAAGCCAGTGACCAGCGCATAAGTCTGTCATTTTCATTCTTCATTTTTCTCAAGTAGGCTAAAGGTTGATGATCCGTCTGTAGTATAAATTCCCGTCCATACAAATAACTTCTGAACTTATTTATAACCCATACAATGCTGAGGCACTCCCGCTCGCATATTTCTTTTAACATTCGGCTAGCGTATGGAATAGGCATCAACACTCCATCAACATCTTGCAACAGGATGGCACTAAACCAGTGTCAGATGCAACAGTTCTTAAATAGAACTTTTTACTAAAATCTGGTAAAGTTAAGATTCTATCACGGGCTAGTTTATCTTTTAAGATGTTAATGTTCAGAATTTGTTCATCACTCCATTCTAACTTATTAATTTTATATTTCTTCAAAAGTACATTGACGGGAGATAAAATGTCAGCAATATTTGGTATAAACTTGCGGTAGAAGGAAACTGTTCCAATGAAAGATCTCAGTTGCTTTTTAGTTTTTGGTAGAGGCATATCAAGTATAGCTTGAACTCTGTTTTTAATGAGTTGTTCCCTACAAGATATTTGAATAACCAATGAAGTACTTCATGTTCACGTAAACGCTTTAGCATAAGTCAATGATGTGATTCTCCCAACTTGAGTTATGAACTACGATGTTGTCGAAGTAACATTCTGTATTTTCTAAGACCTACTAGGACTTTTCTCATTAACCTCACAAATGTCGCGCATGCCGTTTTTAACCCGAATGGCATTTTAGTAAACTGCATTGAGCCTTTATTAGTAGCAAATACTGTGTACCGTTTCGATTTGTCGCTTAATGGTATTTGCCAGTATCCCTTGCAGATATCCATCTCTGAAAAATATTTGTCACCTACGAAATTACCTAGAACTTCATCTATTGCCGGCATTGGCTCGGCATCAAATTGGCTAATATCATTAAGTGATCTTAAGTCCACACAGAATCTAAATGTATTATCTGCCTTCTTCACAAAGACTTCCAGAGAACATAGGGCGAAGTAGATAGTTCAATGTCATCCAGTCTGAGCATTCTAATTCCTCATCAAAGGATTTTCTTAAATAGAACGGCAGGGGGTAAGGTTTGCGATGCCCGGGCGTTTCGTTCGTCAGATTTAGTTAAGCGTAATGGTCTTTGTTAATCCTGGCACATCGGAAAAAAACATCTGAATACTTTGCAAGTAGCTCATCCATTTGCTGTTTCTGCTCAAATTCTGATTATTGTTAAAGTTTGTAGTAGGTTTATCCAACACGGCCATGTCACACACATCGTTGGTTATCGCATCGTCATCCACGATACAAATTTGGCAAATTTTTTTTTTAGTATCATGCTCGCTATCTCTTCTGAAGAATTTCTTTAACATATTTATATGATACAACTTTTTTATTTTTTCCCTTTTACTAATTAATCCACTCTATTTGATAACTGTATAGGGCCCTTTCCACTGCATAGTTAATTTATTGTGAGTGGATGGAAGCAAAACAAACACTTCATCGCTCTCGTTGAAATTGCGAGACTTTGTAGATCTATAAGTAAGACTTGTAAAGCTTACTGTTAACTTCGGCATGAGAAGCAGCCAACTGGGCAGACTCCTTTAACGTTTTCCTAAGATCTAAGACGTATTGATACGTGTTCTTAGTTTCGATATCAAGCTGATCACTCGTCCATAACTCGTACAAAATAGATAAGGGTCCGCGGACTTTTCGACCGTACAGTAACTCGAAAGGTGAAAACTTCAGTGTATCGTTTGGTATTTCACGATAGGCAAACAATACTGATGGAATTAATCGGTCCCATTCACGAGGTTGACCAGTGCACAACTTCCTGAGCATAGATTTCAACACAGCGTGAGATCTTTCGACTGTTCCGTTGCATGCAGCATGGTACAGATTTGTGAATATTGCTTTTATTAGTAGCAACCTATTTACCTCCTTCATTAAGTTAGACTTGAATTGTGTCCCTCTATCTGACAAAATTTCTTTAGAGATACCCACTCTGGAAAAGATGTTTATCAAATTCTCAGCAACAGTAACCGAATCTATGGTTTTGAGTGGAACGACTTCAGCAAATCTAGTCGCACAGCCTATCAGGATAAGTATATACTTATGACCTCGACTTGATGGTGTAAGTGGTCCGACAAGATCTATCGCGCCTGCTCTTGGCCAGAAGAATCTAAAAAAAGATCTTTTCGGAGGTTTTCCTGTGAGACAAATGTCCGGCAACTGATGAATCATGAGCAGTAGCTAGAACATACGGTCTAAATTTATTTGGTAAACGTTGTTTCATCCTAATTTCGTGTTCATGCTTACTTTCAACACATACCCTGTAAGTTAAATCACTCGATTTTCTCAAATCTAATAGTCCTATTTTTCACGGTTACTAAGGTTCTGTTGGCGACTTTCTTTCTCACTTCGTTAAGAGTTGTACAATTATTTTGCTCATCAACAAGATCCGTCTTTGTAACGTTTTCCAAAGCGATTTTAGGGGTAACGAGGGAACGTGGTTGGCTATCCTCTAATTTAGCTCGCCTCGTCTAGACACGAATTGCTTTGCTGTTATTTGTGTTTACTGCATTTGTAACATGATCCGATATTTCAACTGCAAGGGCCTTAATTCCTGGTACCAGTCCTATCAGAACATTCGTGAATTTGATTGGGGCAGCAACTGCATTTACCCACCCATTTAAAGATCTACTGACATAACAACGAACTTTTGGAAACTTCCTCGTGAAACAGATAGTCATCTACAGCAATCAGTCTTCCTTTCTTAACATGAGGGGGGAGTAATGATTCCTTTATTATTACAGTATCACAGTATCAAATTGTACACGAGCAGATTTATTAAATACGTAACCCTCACTAGTAACTATATTTGCAGGGGCGATGTCGGCACTTGATATAAAATTAACCTTATGGGCAAATAACTTTGATATAGGGGTTTTCAATTCTGGGCAGTTAGGGCGGATATGTCCTGTTTCATGACAGATATGAAAAGTTATACTAAACTTCGCAGACCGATTACAGTTGTCATCTACAGACTGAAAAATTCTTGATCTGAAGTTCTTATGAGCCGCCCTAAACCTATCGGCCACTTGCGCTAACTCAAGGGTATTTTCGAACACCCTCTCTTCCAGGAATACTCTCAGTTCAGACGGACAGTTACTCAAAAGTTGATCTTTGATAAAGAGTTCGCAGAGTTTACTGTAGATTCCTTCTATGCTACTCAACGACAACCGGTTGTTTAGATACTGTTCCATTCTTGCAATTAACTGTACATATGCTTCATTACCATTTAATTTACTCTCGCGAAACTTTCGTCTATAAGATTCAGCATCAACTGAATAGGTTTTTAACAAGGCCTCTCTTAGCTGACTATAGTTAAGCAAAATTTCAACGGGAAGACTTATGTACGTTTTAAAGCTTTACCCGTCAGAACCGAACCAAGATATACGATGAACATAAACGATTCGGATCGAAACTCGGATTTTTGATAGTCTAATCTTAACTTTGTCAATTCTACTTCATGTGCTCTCTGCTTGTCTGCCTCATTTGCCTCTCTCTCCCTCTGTCTTTCCTCTCTCAGTGAACTCCTCTCGCGCAATTAAAGTGTTAATATCTCAAGAACTAAGACCAGCTTCAGTTGCATGTTTGAATAGATCTATTAAGTTAATAGAAGCCAAAATTAAAAGTTAAAAGAAAAAAAAATTAAAAGTTACCTCAGTTAAACGATTGAATATTAAAGTTAGCTTGCTTGCTTATGCTAGCATAACGATTGAAATAAAATAGTATCTAATAAAAATATCTGTTCAAGTCAGATACCAGAAAATCACAATTTAAAAGTGAAATGGCAGAAATATTATGCTTTACATGAAAGTGGCTATAGGCTAGTTCACCGAACGCACCACAGTTTTTCAGACTGATACCCGAGCTATGGAACAAACTTAATATTACAAATATCGACCGTAGCAATTATACAACAAGACTTCAAGGAAAGCCAATTTTTATCTAACCTAACGCGGAACTCAATGTCTAAACGCAAATGCAGATTAACATTTACTACACAAGAGCGCCCTACTTCCGCTAACAAATCTACTATAACGAACACTTCATCCTCCATTTCGATGACTTTTACCTCACAGTACAACCGGTCAGCCACTCCGCTCTCCGCATTACAATCAGCTCCTGAGAATACATAAAACAGTTACAAAGTAATGATAATAATAATAATAATAATAAAATCCTCAGTTAATTTCCTTCAGTTAATCAGCAGTGCCACCCTAGTTGTTTTTATCAAATACACAAATATATACAGAAAGTGTAGTATTGAAACACTGGGGCAGCCGTAATTCACTGGGGCAGCCGTAATTCACTGGGGCAGCCGTAATTCACTGGGGCAGCCGAAATTCACTGGGGCAGCCGTAATTCACTGGGGCAGCCGAAATTCACTGGGGCAGCCGTAATTCACTGGGGCAGCCGTAATTCACTGGGGCAGCCGTAATT
>NC_051399.1:16497335-16519835 GCF_015228065.2 Penaeus monodon | reverse complement strand
TAGGATCAAGCAGTCAATGTCGCCGTTGACAATCACACTGGTCCCGTGAGTGGCGGTACAACAGCCATTGGCTGTGTATATCCTCTCACCACCCCAGTGGCTGTTAGACATTCTAACATACAGCTTCCCCTTGTTGGACTTGTTGGCCCCTTGTTGGGGGCGTGGAAGGATCAAATAACTGCTTATTTCATGGCAAACATTCCTACAAACCCCCCACAAAATAGAGGTAATGATGATGAACCGTCCAAGGCCCAGACCACGGCATTCACTTTGAAGCCATACATAGCTTCTAGTGGCAAGAGAATATCCAAAGCCCAGGTTGACTCAGTCAGACCTGTTGCTAAAATGGACACGACATCAGCCAAAACCATGTCTGTCCATGAGATTGTCCAGCAGATGGACTCTCATGCTGGCCTCTCCAGGCCAGCAGCCAAATCAGGGAAACCTCTGAGTACCCCTCAGACCGAAATTGGAGCACAAACTGAACCAGCCGAAACAACTGCTGCTCTCACGACCGTAGCCTAGAATCCAAACCAAAAGGGAGTTCTGAAAAGATCCAGGTAGGAGACAGACTCTGAGGGAGAGTCTGGACTTTCCCCGAGATCGTTCTTCCCACAGTTTAAGGTTCCCTCTAAACCTGAAGGCTTCGATAACCTACCAATTGGTAAGAGCATTGGAGATGCAGAGAAAAATCTGGTTGTCAGTCTGGGTTGCCAGAGACCAGGGTATGATTATTATGCCCAAAGACCCTGAAATTCCTACAGGAAACCAAGGAGCTTAAAGATGGGAGGAAAGCGTCTTTCGCCACTGAACCCCACCGAAAGGACAGTCAAGATGGTGCTACTTGGCTTCTCACTATCATATGATAGTGAAGAGCCAACCCAGATAAGTCCTGGTGACCCTGAAAGGAGCCCCAATCACTACCCTTGATCTGGGTAACTGGGGCACCTTCAGCCTAGGAACTTATGTGCCTGAGCCACTTCGGTGCTTTAAGTGCCAAACATACGGTCACCAACAGGCTAGCTGCAAGACCAAGCCTAAATGTGGTGGCTATAGCAAGGCACACAACACCGAGGTGTGCTTTAAGGCACACAAGGAAGGCCAAAGAGACACAAGAGCCAAGTATCCCAACTGTGCCAAGAGGCATCACACCTGGAGCCTAGATTGCTCTGCCAGGAAAGAGGCGGCCCTCAGGCGACAAGAGGTTGCTAAAAAGCGATCAGACTTTGTTTCTGCTCCCCCAGGCACCTATGTCTGGGGACAGAACAAAAGAGAAAAGATTTATCGACCTCCTAAGAGGAAGGAAGCCCCTCCACAGTCGACACTGGATATCTCCAATAAAAAGGAGTCTATGACCATTTCAAAAGTACAGGAAAAGAACCACAGGAATATAGGTTCAAAGAGCACTGCAAAAGCCTCCCCAGGCAATGATCATCTCCTCTTTGACAAGGAAAATATGACTCTCCTGTTGACTGCTGTACCCACTGCAGTAGCAATAGCTTTAGGGAGGTCGAGTGAGGAGGTGCAGAAAGTAGTCGCCATGACGGCAATGATCCAGAATGTTGCAGTCTTGAAAGGGAGGAAGATGAATAGAGGCAAAGCAGCCCCACCCTCACCCCAGAACGAGACTCCCCTCCCCACTCACCTGGCCATGCCCTCACAGGCAGAGCCAAAAACAGGCTGAATCTGTGCAGCCAGTGCCAGAATAAGCTGACCTTACCCAGGTAAGACACACAGATAAAAGACACACACAAAGCCTGAAGTGAGAAAAGCCAAACTCACAACAGTCAGAGCTACCAAAGTCTCTCCACCTCCCAGTGGACCCAAGGATAGCCAGATGAAGTTCCGTCAACCAGCGAGGACTTCACAATGGGGTTGTCAGACTTTGATATAACGGACTCTGAATCCGAATACATCTGAAATAACTATCACCAAGTAACATCATGATAAACAATCTAAGCATACTAAAATGGAATATCCATGACTTTAATACAAAGAATACCATCCTCCATGCAATAGTGTGATCAAGGAACACTGACATTGTCATGCTCCATGAGACATTAACATAGGGGAGCATTTGCTTCTCAGGGTATCATGTCTTCATGATGCCAAGCAGAGATGGCAAAAGAGGTTTGATCACCCTGGTCAGAACAACAATCCCTTGCTCTGATAGCCGATCCACCACACTGTGGAGAGGAAGTTGAATCTCTTGGTGTTGAGATTTACCTGGCCGGTGGCCCCCTCAAGCTCTACAATGTGTACAGCAAGACAGGCTGTAGGAGCTTCGACATCAGCCAGGTCTGTGCTACTGCAACACAAGACCGAGTAATCATAGGAGGAGACTTCAGTGCACACCATCCCATCCTGGCTCCCTGCAGGGCACCAAATGCGGCAAGCTATCACATAGCCAATGTGCTTAAGACTTTCCCCGAGATCGTTCTTCTCAATAGCCAAGAGCTAACACATGTCAAAGGAGGTGTCCTAGACCTCAACTCAGCCACTGCTGCTCTAGTGGAGAGAATTAGATGGTGTGTCGATGAGACTGTCACAAGCGACCATTATGGGACTGTTACTACCTTCATGGATACTGGCCCAGCCCAAATACCACAACCAAATCCAAGATAGAAACCATATAAGGCCAACTGGCAAGCATTTCAGAATACATTGACCCACTGTCTTAGATGCAATGAACCCCCACAGAGTGAAAACTTGGAAGTGCTTGAAGCCAGACTTATCAGTGCCATATATCAAGCAGCCTCACAGACTATACGTAAAACTCGGCCATGGTCCAGAAGTTATAAAGACGCCTGGACGAGATTAAGGAAGTTAACATCAGAGTTGACATGTGCAGAAAACAATTCTGAAGGCAAAGAACCCTGGACAACCTAGCCCTCCTAAAGGAAGCAGTCAGGGATGCCAAGGAGACTGCTGTAAGAGTCAGGCAGGAAAAGTGGCTGGAATCCTTTGACCACTGAACCTCCCTTACAGACCTGTGACAATGGGTCAGGCGAGCTACTAGCCGCTCAACCGCGAGGTGCACACACCAAGACTGGTAGAGGAGTTCTCTGCAAGAACAAGAAGCAATAGTCTGCCAGTTGAACTGAGTGCAAATCAACAATGCCTACAACCAGGCAGACTTGCTCATATCAGAGAAAGGACAACCAAACCCGATAACTCAGATGTTACCTTCTCTCTGAGAGAAATAAGACAAACATACAAAAACAGTTCTTGCACAGCCCCGGCTTCTGATGGGGTCTCGTATCCCATCATTGCCCACCTAGGACTGGCAGGTGAGCTTGCATTCCTCATCAACAAGTCCTGGGAAACTTCCACTCTATCCCAGAGCTGGAAGAGGGCTATCGTAGTTCCCATCTCAAAACCAAAGGAGCCAGGGAAGTATCGCCCCATCTCTCTCCTCAGCTGTCTGGACAAGACGGCTGAGAGAATGGTACTAAACTGACTCCAATGGAAAATGGGACCCACACATGAACACTTCCATGGGTTCACAAGGGGCATGAGCACAGCACACAGCATAGCCACTCTCTTAAGCACAATCAGCACTGTCACTTCTGTGGCAGTATTTCTAGACCTGGAGAAGGCTTCTGAATTAGTAAATCCTCTTGCTATTCTGGAGAAGGGAATCAGAGGAAAGCTCCTGGCTTGCATAAGTGACTATTTCAGGTACAGAACTGCCAAAATCAGATTCCAAGGTCACCTTTTACAGCACATGCCACTAGAAAATGAACCCTCAGTCCAGCCCTTTTCAACACCCTAATGTCCTGCATCCTCAACATATAACTCCCAGTGGGGTGCAAGATCATCTCCTATGCAGACAATCTTGCAATCATCTCCACTGGAACACACTGCCTAAGTAAAGCCCAGTACTGTCTGGACCTTGTTGTCTGAGGAGTGCTGTAGGACAGGACTGCAGTCAAATCCAAAGCCATGGCTGTGATACAAAATGTTCAAGGAACAAATCTGAGAATGCAGGGAATGGACTTAGAATGGGTCAAGGTCTTCCAATACCTTGGGGTAATGACTGACCATACCCTCTCCTTTAAAAAGGAGATCTTGTACTTGGTTGACTGAACCAAAGCAAGACTGTCTGTCATGAGAGCAATGTCTGGGAGACACATAGGAGCTAGACATAAAGTACTAAGATCATTCTATGTACATGCTATCTGTCCCATTGTGGACTATGCTTCTGTCTCCTTGATTGCCGCAAAGCCAAGATTAAGGAGCCACTTCAAAATGAAGCTGCCAGGATCATTCTGGCTGCCCCAAGGTGGACAAAGGCCTTCAACCTCCCCATGAAGGCAAATCTTTCCCCCTGGACTCAAGAATTGATGTAATGGCAGCTCAGTTCCTTTTAAAGGTCATCCAAACTCCCAGGAACACAAACATGAGACAAAAAATACTCAAATGCCCAGAACAAGACCACGAGCTGTTTGCAAACAACTCCCGGCCATCTCAAAGAGCAACTATTTACCAAGGACATGGACTCCCCCCACCCCGACTTCATTGAAGCCCCACCATGGGCACAAGCCTTGCTCGAGTTGTCTGTTATGAACTTATCAAGGAGAAAGAATCAATACACCATGCCTAGTCTAAATGCAGAAGCTGAAAGGGTTATTGCAGCCATCATTCCTCTGGGTAGTAGAACCTACTTCACGGATAGATCAGTCGATCCCTTAAACTACACTGCAGGCGCCAGCTTTGCAGCAATCCATGAGGGTAACAGACAATACCTCCTCGCTACAGGCAGAGGCAGTTGTGATCGTGGGAGCCCTAGCCCACGCGCTCCTGAGGGAAGGACACTTGGTCATACATACAGACTCCAGGGCAGCCATTGACTGTCTACAGTCAATGGAGTCTACAGCAAAGCTTCCCCAAAGATAACATCTATCTCCTGACCTCTATCCTCACCAAAGCACAGAGGATTCTTGCTCAGGGTAGAAGAATAATCATAAACTAGGTCCATAGCCACATAGGCATCAGAAGTAATGAGCTTGCTGACAGACTAGCTGACATTGGCAGGGGTATGCCCCCAAATCCCATGATCATAAAACAGAGCCGAAAAATCTTAAGGCAGAAGGTAATGCCACAGCTTGTGCCTTCCTCCTGCAGTTTCACAGAGAGAAAACGAGATCCTCCCCCTTGGCCAGATGGTACTCAGACGCCACAGGCTATGAGCCACTGGCACTCTTTGAAGCAATCAATAGAGGTACCAAAGGCATACTTCACAGGATCAGATCATATGACAGATCATAGAGGTAATTGACCATGAAGACAGGTGTTGCATGCACTGTGGTGGGCCGACCGCCACATTGGTACATTACTTATTGAATCGTGAACACACAATTTCTGAGACAATGTCCGCCCACAATATCCGCCGGGCTGGTAAAGAGATTATGCCGCATGCTTACATTATGGCAGCAGGAGCGCCTGCTGGCAATCCCACCACCACAGTAAGCATAGAGTGTCAGAGAATAAAATGAGACAGGCAGGGCCATATGTATGAAGGCATGAGCGAAGCCAGAACTTCGCAAATCTCAAATGAATGAATGATGACGTGGCCACCATCAGTCATGTCGACTTTGACAATAATGACTCTGTCAATGCCTGGGTGAAGTAATGTGAGTAGCAAGCTATTGTCGATACAGCAGGCCCCCTCTCTCCACGCAGCTGATGGATCCAAAGGAACGCCAATTTCCGATACAAGCACGTCGCAGAAGTTGCTAGAAAGAGGTTGCAGGTAGCAATGAACTGCTACAAGGACTCTGGATTTTTCCTCAGAGTTGACTCCCACAGCCTTTTCATCTCATAGATGCCACAAGGCAGTGGATTATTTGGTACAGGGTGAACTCCCATAGCCTTTGACCAAAGACTTGCCCATTACTGTATCCACATTTGACTTACCCAATATATGCAAATCTGTTTGTGATCACGCAAGCCCCATCTAGCCATACAATTTTGGGCCAGAGTTGGTTTTGGTCTGGCATAGTATGGCAGACTCCGGCCAGGGTTGCCCAGAGTTGAGCCAGGGCTGGTCCGCTACTGGAATGGATGAATGAAAATTACTAAAATATGATATATTTACACAATTTATTTATTTACAAATTGTGTAAAAGATAATGCAGAATAATCTTATGAGTGGGATTTCACTGCACATAGAGTTTTCCATTGAACTTCCTGCAATTTACTATACCATGCCAAGCCACCTAGCAGCTTGATAAACAACAACTGATGTGCATGCGCATTCCATACTGCTGCCAAATGGGTTTTGTTTAAATTTCCTTTTTGAAATTCATTCAGGATTATTTGAGGTAATAACACAGTTTTCTGTACGGAAAACAACAAATTTTCATGAGGACACTGACTTTCTTTTGAGCTGACATTTTCTCCAGTACCAGCAGATTTTTTTTTTTTTTTTTTTTTTTACCAAACTGGTGACTGACTCCTACGGTCATGGTGCGGTGATTAAAACTCCAGTTGTGCGTTGGCACAGTCAACAGTGGGAAGATGAATGGTGTGTTGGAATCTAGACCCAAGAGTCACCTAGCGGCTTGATGAACAGCAACTGATTTGCCCACAAAACAATCAGATATTTTTATTTTTGAGCTCCTCTGAAATATTTTGTACTTTGATTTAAAGATGTTAATGTAGTTTTACAATAAACACAATTGATTTCTTATGAGATTTTTTTTATTTCATACTTTACAAGGAATTGGTACTTTGGTGAGCAATGCTACTTAAAAGGATGTAGGGAAGAATGGTGGATTATGCCGGAGTGGAACTGCTCCGGGCCAATGTTGGGTAAAGTTCAGACGAAAATTGTTTGCTAGACTCTAACCAGAATCTGACATTGTTTGCCAGGATTGGACCAGAGTACAACCGATGAGCAAGATGACTCCGGGAAAGCACCATCTAACTTCGGACCGGAGTCAACCAGAGTTGGTCCAGAGTTTGTTTCTGGAGTTGAACCTCTACAGGATTAGGAGTTTGCCGGAGTTGGCCTAGATAAGGTCCAGTGTGGTGTGGCTGGCTGGGGTGCCAGGCAATGTGCGACACACAATCGCATGCGGCCAAATGTGTGTGCACACACATGGATTTGCATATATTGGGTAAGTCAAACCTAGACATGGTAGTGTCTGAGTCTATTGTGTGTACATATGTATATATATATATATATATATATATATATATATATATGTGTGTGTGTGTGTGTGAAAGACCCGGTGAAGCTAGATCTTCGCAAATTTCAAATACAGTATAAGGACAACTACTTGATGTCAACATGGTGCCAAGTAGTTCATCAAACACTTGCATCGGTGATAGCACATGCACACATTATCATCATTATCATTATTATCATCATCATCATCATCATCATCCTGAGTCTGTCCACTACAGGATGTAGGCCTCTCCCAATCTTTTCCAACTTTGTCTGTCTTATTTATTTATTATTTTTTTATTTTTTTATTTTTTTCCAGTCTTGGCCCACAAATTTCGTTATTTCGTCACATTTTGTCACTGGTCTGGCCCTTGGCCTCTTTATATTATCTATAATCCAGTCTGTTACTTTCTTTGTCCATCTATTGTCCTGTCACAGATGTATATGACCTGCCCGTTGCCTTTTTTTCTTTTTGATGCTCATAAGTATATCTTCCACTTCTGTCTATTCCCTGATCCACGTTGCCCTCATCTGCTCTCTTAGGCTAGTTCCCAGCATCAACCTCTCCAATTAGTTTCCTCTCCAGTAATTTGGTTGTAGTCCATGTTTCTGATCCATAGGTCATAACTGGTAGGACGCATTGGTTAAAGATTTTTTTTGTTACACATAATGGCAAAGAGCCTCTTAGTATGCTACTGTGTCTGCTGAAGGCGCTCCAGCCTAGATGGATGCGTTGCTAAATTTCCTCTACGCTAGATGAGTTGCCCTAGGTATATATACTTATCCACTACCTCTAACGCTTCGCCTAGTACATATATCTGTTCGAACTGAACTCTACTGTTGAACATTGTTTATTAGATCATTTATTAGTTGCTGCATTTCAGTTGCATATTCACTGAAGAGAACACTATCATCTGCATATCTTAGATTGTTTAGGTATTTGTCTCCTATTTTGATACCCATTCCCTTCCATTCTAGTTTCGGTGAGATAGTATCCCCCTGTCTAACACCTTTCTTAATTGGTATTTTGTTGGTTTCCATGTGGAGCTTCATGGTTGCTGTCCCATCTTCATATATATCTTATATATATTTTACAATATACCTCCTCTACTCCTTGTCTTTGGATAGCTTCTAGTACTGCTGGTATTTGTACAGAGTCAAATGCTTTTTCGTAATCGATGAATGCCATACACAGGGGTTTCCTATATTCATTTATTTTTTCTCTTATTTGGGTGAGTGTGTGGATGTGGTCTGTTGTTGAGAATCCACTGCAAAAGCCTGCCTGTTCTCTAGGCTGGTTAAAATCCACTGTCAGAGATACGAGTTGTGATGACTTTTATGAATAGTTTCTAAGTAACTGAAAGTAGGCTTATTGGTCGGTAGTTTTTTAGATCCTTTCTATCCCCCTTTTTTATGTATCAAAATAATTGTTGCATTTTTCCAGGCTTTCGGGGTTTTAATGTTGATAAAGCATTTGTTAAAAAGACGCAATTTCTCCTGCATCTACAATAAGGTTTATACTAATTCCATCTTCCCCTGGTGTTTTCCCTCTCTTCATGCCTTTAAGCACTCGTTTTATTTCTTCTGTTGTAATGCTAGGTACATCTCTAGTTTGCATTTGCTTCTATCCATGGCTGTTCATTTAGGTTGTAGAGATCCCTGTAAAAGTCCTCCACTACTCTTATGATTTCATTCTTATTGTATGTTACTTCTCCATCTGGTTTCTTTATTGCATACAATTGATTTCTCCCTATTCCGAGTCTCCTTTAACTGTTTTCATGCTAGTACCTGAGATCACTGTTTCATTTATTATTTGAGTATTGAATTTCCGTACATCTTCCCTCTTCTATTTTATTATAGTCTTTGTTACTTCAGCTAATTCTATTTTGTCCCTGTTTGACAACACTTTCATGACCCTACATTTTTGCATGAGCTCTTTAGTTTCCACAGAGAACTTGCTGGAGCTTTGCTTGACGTTCTTACCGCCTACTTCAAGTACAGCTTCCTTTATTATGCCATTGAACTGTTTTGGATGTTAAGGTTAAATTCTGTTGCTCTGGTCTTCAGGTTAGCTAAATTTGTATTTGTCTGAGTTTACTCCTTTCCCTTCTGAGGTGTAATTTAATTTAGCCTCTGACCATTCTATGGTCGCTGCCAACATTTAGTTTGTTAATAACTTCCACATTTTTTACTATGTCACACCTATTTGAAATTATTAAGTTAATATCGTTTTTGATGTCAGTTGGCGACGTCCATTCCACCTTCCACTTTTTTTTAAAGAATGTATTAATGATTTTGAGTGATCGAGCCACCGCAAAGTTGATTAGCATTTATCCCCTCATTCTTAGTACCTATTCTATGATTACCTACTACAGTTTCTTCTTCTGTCTTTTTACCTGTTTTGGCATTAAAATCTCCCATAATAATTGTGAAATGGGTTTTTACTCTCTCGCTGGCTAAATGAACATCATAGAAGCTCTCTATTTCTTCATCCCTGTGGCTGCAGGTTGGAGCATAGTACGTATTGTTTAGTTTTATTGTTACTGATACTATACTATAGAATTCCACGATATTCTTTTCTAAACGTTTGTGAACTAAGAAACTCCTAATTTGTGCTTGCTACTCTGGGGTTTACCTCTCCAATAGAGCAAGTGTACATCATTTAGTATCTTCTGTTCTTCATCTAGTCTTCTAACCTCACAGAGTCTTACAATATCCCATTTAATGAAAAAGATTTTCCAAGATATAGAAAGTCGAATTTTTTCTCAGTCTTATTATATGTCAAAGGTATAAAGGGGGGCACCCTGTTTTCCCGGTGATTTTTAGCACCTCGCTCTGGATGACCCTGATCCCCACTGAAACCCGGGAGCCCTTCCCCTCGGGAATGGAGAGTTGCTTTTTTTTGGCTCGGGTTTTTTTGTTTGGAATAGATAGCCGGTTACCCCACCCCCCCAAACACCACACACCTACTGGTTCCGGTATTTGGGGGAGGGGATAGTTTAGCGGGGATCCACGCAAACCCCCCAGCGGGGTTTGCCCCTTTCTAGTGGGGACAAATGAGCGGCGCTCACTCCGAGGGTATACTCCCGTGAGCAGGGTTTGAGATCAGGGGTTTATTTCCGCCGTCAAAAATGACGTCACATTTTCCCAAATAACCCCGCCCCTTTTCCATGGGGGGGGAGTCATACTAAACCCCTGCCCCTCGAGAGCGTGCAGGGACATTCGAGCAGCTGAACAAAAAGGGCCTTCCTCTCTTCTTTCTTTGCGGGAACGGCCTTATTTGGGACGTTTCAGGCGAAGGGAGGTCGTTCCGGAAAAGGGCCGACGGGGCGCAGCGGGGGTCCCAAGCTGGTTTAATGCCAAGAAGCCATTGACTCTCTTCAGGGGGGATTAAAGAGATGTCGGCCCCCGGGCCCCGGAAATTTTTGGGCCTCAGCTTTTAAATTTTTATGGACATGCTATATGATTGCAAGTAGCTTCGTGCCCTATGCCACTTTTCCATACAAATTTTTTGGGATTAGGATAACTTGTGCAACCTTGGTAACTGGCCCCCATTTTCGGGAGGGTCGGACGGGGGCGCCCTTTTCCTCTCGCAGGGGGGGGTTTTGGGGGGGCCCGGGGGGATGGTCGGCAGACCCTGAGGACTGCCACTCTCTTTTCGAAATGGGAACGATAGGCAGGTAGGACCCCCCCATTTTGTGGGGCCCTCACCGGGTTCTGTTAATATAGCTCCCAAAAACAAAAACACTAACTTCCCGTCCTGTTAAAGTGCCTATAAAAGTTAGCTTCTCTCCCTCACTGTAATAAAATAGTCGGGGGTTTGGTTTTTTTTCAGAGGGATAAAGGAACTCCGGGGGGGATGGAAAGGTACAGGTCACTCTTCTCTTACTGAGGTGAAACAGCCTTTGGGTTTTTTCAGAGAGAAGAGGGATTCACTAAAAAAGCAGTCCTGCCATAGACCCCCGGAAAAAGTTACTTCTCTCCCTCACGGGGAAAAAACAGTTGGGTTGGTGTTTAGAGGATGGGAACTTTCTGGAACGGGCGGACCCCTTTTTTTCACTGAGGTAAAACACCCTTTGGGGTTTTCAGAGAGAAGGGGTTTCATTTTGAAAAAAGGTGAGGTCCTCTTGAGGGATGGAGAGGAACTGCCGGAAAAAAAAGGGAAGGGGCTCCTCCCCTCCCGAGGGGGGAGAAAAAGTGTTCCCAAAAAGAGTCCCGTAGGGGAAGGGCATCCCTTGGTCTCCCCCAGACACCTACCCACGCTTTTGCGTCGTGGACCTTTTGGAGCTGGGAGAGGGAGTCCTGGAGGTTGAGCGTGCCGTAAGGAAAGCCCTGGGGCTAGAAACTGCCTTTTTTGGTCCCTTTTCCCGGCAAGACGGGCGGCTGATTGGGGCCCCGGTCAGGGCTGGGTCCCTGGGAGGTGGGGTAAAGCAGTCATGCTGCCGTTGGACTCACCCCGTCCAGAGGCCGTCAAACGGCTAATTGGCTCGTTATCAACTCATCCCCCTGTTGCTTTTTAGACATTGGGTTTTAACCTCAGTTTCCCCCTTTGTTGGCTCTGGGGTGGGGGGGCGTGAGTGGTGAAAGAACCCCAAATACATGAAAATAAAATTTAAAAACCCCCCCAAGAAAACGGAAAGATGACCCAGCAAGGCCCGCCCACGGAGCACACTGAAGCCTATTCCCCAGGTGGAAAAAGAAAACCCAAGCCAGGAGACACTGCACCCTGCTGCCAAGATGGTGGACAAGACGGAAAACCTCAAAAAAAGTCGTCGACCAGATGCCCAAACAGATGGACTCTTGTGCGGGCCCTCCGGGCCCAGCACCCGGCGGGGAAAGTCTCTGGGGACCTCAAAACCCCCCCAGCCCAAATTCGGGGCCCCAGCAAACCAGCCAAAAACGCTGGTCCCCCCACGGCAAGCCCAAAAGCCAAAAGGGGCGGACCGAAACGCCCGAGGCCGGAGACCGTCGAGAGGAGTCGGGCCCCCCAAGGCTTTTCCCCCCAAATTTTAAAAAGTACTGTAAAACCCAAAAGGGCTTCGCAAGCTATAAAGGGTCGGGGGCTTTGGAGAGCCAACGAAAAATTGGTCAACCCCGGTTGGCGAGATGGGGCATGATCATCACCCAAAAGATCAAGTTTCCCCTTTGGTTTCCGCGGGAAACAAAGGAGCTAAAAGGGGGAGGAAGTGACCCCTTCCCCATGACCCCCGAGAAAAGAGAACCAAATGGTGCTATTTGGCTTCTCAGTTCGTAGAGTGGAGGTGCGCATCACACCCAAGGGATGGAGGCTTCCGTTTGTCGAAGGGGAAGATCCAACCAGGAAAGTCCCTATGACCATAAAAGGGTACCCACCCCCCCCCTGATCGGGAACTGGGGTCCAAAACCCCTATTTACTACGTCCCTGATCCCTGAGGTTTCAAGGCCAGAATAGGACAACCACCAGGCTAACGTACAGCCAACCCAAAAATGTGGGTCGAGCAAGGCACAAAACACGAAGTGTGTTTAAGGGGCCTAAAAGGGGGAAAAAGGGGACAAACAGCCAAATGTCCCCTGCTCCAAGAGGAATCACCCTGGAATGCTTGCTTTTTGGGAAAAGGGGGCCCTAAAGCGGAAAGGGGCAAAGAAGTGACCAGATTTTGTTCCCGCCCCCCAGGCCCCCATGTCGGGGGGAAAAAAATCAAAAAGGCCCCCCGACCTCCAAAAAGGGGAAGCCGCCCCCCACCCAAAAACCGGAGATCCCCGACAAACAGGAGTTCCCCAAAATGAAACCAGTGCAGAAAAACCCGGGAAAAAAGGTTATAACACACTACGCCCCCCAAAAGAGAAGACATGCCCCTCGATGGGGGAATGTCATCATGTCAGGGCGTAATCACAGCAGGCAACATCCTTGGGAAAAATGAGTGAAGAGGCGAAAAGGGCAAAGATCGCATGACGGCAATAACAAGGCTTTCACAGCCCAAAAGAGAAGGGAATCTGGAGGGGGCCAAGACACCCCACCTCCCCCTCCCCAGGACGAGATCCCCCCCCCACCCCAAACCCCATCCCTCACGGGCAGGGGCCTAGTAGGATTTCGGGCCAGAAACCAAATCAGAAAAAGCGATTTGCTCGGGCAAGGGCCCACAAAAGGCCAGAACAGCTTGGGCAGAAAAAAAGCAAAATAAACAAGGTCAGACTTCCCAAAGGCTTCCACCTCCAGTGGCCCCAGAGATACCCACAGCTGAAAAAACCCCCTCAATCAGCGAGGACTTCGCAAGGATTTTGTCAGACTCCGAAGCAGCAATCCGAATACGACGTTCCCCTTGATGTAACATCAACTGTAACATCATGGCACGCAATTAAAGTATTCTCCCGTGGAAAATCTGGGGCTTCTCCAAAGGAGTCCACTCCACGCAATAGTACGTCAAGGAGTGACTTTTGTCATGCTCCGGGAGCATTAACAGTGGAACCTGTTCGCTTCCCCGGGTATCATGTCTTATTTCCCACGTGCTTTTGGCAAATGGGCCCCTTTCCCCCTTGTCAGCCCAAAAATTCCCTCCTCCGAATAGACAATGCACCACACTGTGGAGATGTTTAAACTCTTTCCCGCGAGATTCCCTGGCCCCGGGGGGCCCCCCAAATTGTACAATGTGTACAGCCGGGGACACTGTGTACCTAGAATCAGCCAGGTCGTGCCTCTGCAGCACACGACCGATGATCATAGGGGGAGACTTCAAGCACACCCTCCCCCTCCGGCTCCCCGCAAGGGACCGGATGTGGCTGGCTACACAGGCCCGTGGTGGACATTCCCCAGTCGCCTTCAATAACCCGGACCAACGCATGCAAGGGGGGTCCTAGACCTACCCCGGGGCCCCTGCGAATTGGGGGAAGAATTTGGGTGGGTGCGATGAACCTCACTGTGACCATTACGGACTATAACTACCCCCAGGATAGTGGCCCAGCCGAAGCAGACCGAATCCAAGATGGGAAAAAAGACGGCCAACTGGCAGGCGTTTCAAAAAGCCTGGCCTGCTTTGAGAAACAATGAAACCCCCACAAGGGGGAAAATGTGGAAGGTACAAGCCAAACTTGTAAAGCCATTGATGAGGAACCTCAGACCATACCCCAAAATCGGCCTGGGTCCAGGAGTCACGACGCCTGGTATTTTAAAGCGAGATTAGGGAGGCAACCACAGAGTAAAAATGTGCCAAAAAAAATTTCCGAAGGGAAAAAACCCCGACAACCCAGCCCTTAAAAAAGGGTGTCAGGGGTGAAGGAAAAGCCCGCAAGTGGCGGAAAAATGGGTGGAATGGGGAGTTTCGATCACATCCCCCCCTCTCAGAGCTAGGGAACGGTTAAACGAGCTACCAGCCCCTCAGCCCCGAAGCATTGCACCATGACCCCAGTCAGAGGGAAATGATGGCGCACGATCTCTGCAAAAAAGTAGCAACGCCCGCCAGCCGAATAGGGGAAACAAAAAAGCTCAACCCGACAGACTGCCCTATCAGAGAAAGGGCAGCCGAACCCCATAATCAGACGTTATCTTTTTTTGAGGGGAAAAGAAAGCATATCAACCAGTTTAACAAAGCCCTGGGCCCGAGGGGATTCGTACCCCATCATTTCCCACCTGGGATAGTAGGTGAGCTTGCATTCCCGCAAACTCACAACGTTTAACTTCCACTCTACCCCAGAGTTTTTAAAAAGGGGTCCTAGTTCCATCCCTAAACCCAAAAGGGGCCGGGGAAGTAAGCCCATCTCTCTCCTCAGCTGCCGGCCCAAAACGGCCGAAAAAGGTTGAAACCACCTCAAAAGGAAAATGGGGCCCCAATGAAAACCCCCAGGGGTTCCCCAGGGCATGAGACGCGCCAGCATAGCCCCGCTCTTGAGCACAAAAAGCACATGCACATCTGTGGTAGTATTTTCCCTTTACTGGAAAGGGTTTTTTAATTGGCAAATCCTTGCCCTTCAGGAGAGCCCCGATCCAAAAAAAGGAAACAGAGGTAATCTTGGCTTGGGTAGGTGATCTTTAGAAAAAGAACAGCCCCAAGTCAAATTCCAAAGGGCACCTACACAGACACCCCTTAAACATAGTTGTATCCTAACATAAACCCCCCGTGGGGGGCAAGATCATCTCCCATCAGACGATCCACATCATCCCAGCACCATACGCCTAAACAAAGCCCCGCGTGCTTTGTTGGACTCGTATCCCAGGATGGTGCAGGCAGGACTAAAGATCTCGCAGAAATCCAAAGCCATGGCTCTGAGCAGAGTTCAAAGGGACAACCTGAAAATCCAGGAATGGACTGGGTGGGCCCGGACTACATATACCTTGGGGGAAGGTAGACCGACCCTCCCTTCTAAAGGAGGTCAGTACTTGGTTGACCGAAAAAGATCAAGATGTCTGTCATGAGAGCAAGGTGGAAAGCATAGGGGCCAGACACAGATACAAGATCCTTCTAGTACAGCGAGGCCCATTTTGGGGCTATGCCTTCGCCCTGATTGGGTTAAGAAAAAAAAAAGCCAAATTTGGGGACGTCCAAAACGAAGCCTCCGGGTCATTTGGGGGCCACAAGGTGGCGAAATTCAACCTCCCAGGGGGCCAAAATTCTCCCCTTGGCCTCACGAATCGATCTAAAGGCACCAATTTTTATCAAAATCTCCAGGGTCCAGGAAAAAAGCCAAGCTAAAATGTCGCCTAGAACAAGTAACAAACGTTTGCAAAAAATCCGGCTGTCCCCCAAGCCAGGGGTTAAACTCCTACTCAAAGAACCCTTTTTGCCAAGGGGAGGGTTTCCCCTCTGACTTTGCGAAACCGCGGGGCCAAAACCTCGTGAGTTTTCGGTCATGAGACGACAGCCAAAAAGAATGAAAATTCCCCGCCTAGCTAAAAGGGAAACCCCGAGGGTTTGCAACCCTCACTCCTCCCGGGGAGCCGAAATATTTAAGGATGGGGTCGATCCCTTGACCCCCCTGCAGGCGTGGCTTCGGAGGGGTAAAAAGCAAAACCCCCCCTCGCTAAAGGAGAGGGATTTCTATCATGGGGAGCACTGACCCCGCGTCCGTGGGGAAGGACCGTGGTCATAAAACAGACTCCCAAAGGGGCCGCGACGTCTTCAGCGCACTCACCCATGACAAATCTACTTTAATACCATCCTCCCCCACTGCCCGAAGATTTTTGCACAGGTAGAAGAATTTTCATAAATGGGTACCCAGACATAGGGATGAGGAAGGCTTTTTGACAGGCTAGCCCAAGTTGGCGGGGTAGCCCCTAAATCCCTGATAATAATATCGAAAATTTCTAAGGAAAAGGTGTAGGCGAGGCAACCCCCTTCCCCCTGCATTTTCCCGAGAGGAAAACGAAATCCTCCCCCCCGGCTAGCTGGTACTCAGACGCCACGGCTTTAACCACTGTCACTCGAAATAAACAACAGAGGGACCGAAGTCATTTGCAGAAGCCAGGTTACACTGTTTATGGAGATCATACAAAGAGAAATGAAAAGAGGTTTAGCATTGCGGCGAGCCGAACGCCACACTGTAATTTCTTTGGGGATTGTGTCACACGCAATTCCGAGACAAAGCCCGCAGAAAACAGCCGTCGTGTGGTAAAAAGATTGCGAGTGCCTCACCACGGCTACAGGAGCGCCCGCTGGCAAACCACCCCACGGTAAGACCGAGTGTCAGAAAACCCAAAGAACAGCCATAAAAGGTGACAAGGCCCGGGCATAAGTGAAAGGCCCGGGGGAAGCCCGAATTTGCAAAATCTCAAGCAAGAAGACGAGCGTCGGGCGCTCTGCCCGGGGTTAAAAAAGAAAGAAAATGGAAGCTCAAATTTTATGCTGCACTCTGTGATGTTTTAATGATAATGATATTTTAAAGAGGATTTAAAAAAGGAATTTTGACCCACCTAGACAATGAATTTTGCGTCTGTTATATATATATATATATAATTTATTATTTATATATAATATAATATAAAATTTTATATTAATATACAACACATATATATATGGCAACCCCTATATTGACATATATGTATGTATATATAAAAATATATATAAAAATATATATAATATATAAAATATAATAATAATATTATATATTATAAATTTTTTTTATTTATGTAATTACATATGCATATTTTCTTTTTAAATTGGGGGTTGTAAAGTGAATAATATATTCACATCTAGACCATAATGTGATCCCCAAAAAACTCTCAATATTCGGAATATGGTAAAACATGTGAAAATTCATGTCGTCATGCTCTGCATATTTAAAACAACTTCTTTGGAAAAAAGCTTTTTTATTTTTGCGGCCCTGGGGTTTTTTTTTCAAAAGACTTTCTTGGGGTACTTTCCTAAAAAAAGGTAATTGCTTCCGAATTTTCCCTTCTTTAAGAAATATGACGAGAAAGTTTTCGTTTCGAAAAAAAATGGCGCTTTTTTATGTTCTTCCTCAAATGAGGATAAGATATATTGCATTTTTTTCTTTTTTTTTTTTTTAAAAAAAATTAAAATAAGTTTATATCATTTTTTACAATTTTATTTAAAATTGTAATTTTTTTTAATTTGTGTAATTTAATTTTTATGCATAAATATATATTAAATCCCGTATACCCAAGACTCCAACGGTATGACTTTTCATGGAAATCGATGGACGACGGGTGCCCCTCGCTTTGGACGAGTAGGAAAAAAACGTGGAAAAAAACCCAAAACGGGGGCAAAAACCCCTCAAAAGATAGATTTCTGAAACGATGGCCATTTTAACCACACCTTAAAAAAAAACGAAAATCAGGTTTATCTTTTGATGCCCACGTTTTTTTAAAAATTTCATTTTCGGACAGGTAACAATGTCATTTTTGTTTTTTATTGTACATTTTTCTTACCTTCAAAAAGGGTTTCCCGACAAAGAGATCGGGAAAATCTCAGACAGATTCGTGTTTTTTTTACAGAAAGTGTTTTAATGGGGAAAAAAATATTACGGAAAATTATATTATGTCTACGTGATCAGTTTACCTCTTGTGTACGTATAATTGACTATGAAGGCATAAACGCGTGCATTCTGTTAAATGCAAATAATACCAACTAACAAAATGTGACATATTCAAAATATTTAAAGGAGTGTGACGTCCGAAACCGATGTCGATAGACCAAGGAAAAAGTATGATCGGAGACGCTTAGGACCCGCGTATTTTCAACTGATTTCGGTAGTTCTAAATCGTTTTATTTGCAATTTTAAGATGTTGATAGCGAAGAACTTGTATACACTGCTATTTATAATATCAGTAAAACAGTGGTTGATCATTTAATATAATTCATAAGTAAAATCAGATTCGTCAACTTAAGCACGATTCTTAGGAGAAGAGGAGTGGAGTCGAGCCTTTGGCAAAGGTGGGGGACATTGGCAGCGTTGCTGTCGGGACCGGTCTGGGGAAGTGTCGCGACTGAAATTTGCGACAGTTTCTAGTGTCGTAAGACAGTTTTTTGTCAGCGGAAATAAGGCCTTTGTTCACCCAATAATGACCCAAGTACCATGCATATGTTCATTCTCATGGACATGCACAAACATCTTTACATATGCTCCCATGCATATGATATGCATACACACTCCTACATTATACACAAATACACATATACATGCATACCCATATATGCGAACACACACATGCGCACACATCTGGTACACATACTTACGACTATACTTATACATACAAATATAGCTATACGTATGCAGAGGCACGCGTGTATGCGCACATACGTTTTGAGTACACATTAGTGCTCACCCACATATGTAGGCATATACCTGTATATGCACACACACACACACACACACACACACACACACACACACACACACACACACACACACACACACACACACACACACACACACAAATATATATATATATATATATATATATACACATAAACATATACACATATGCATGCATGCACACACATGCATATATACATATCATCATCATCATCAAGGGGCTAACGCCGACGGGGGCGCATGGCCGCATCCACCCTTCGCTTCCAGCCACGAGGATCCCTCGAGGCGAGTCTCCAGGCATGCACACGGCCCATCTCTAATTCCTCACGACAGGTCTCGTCGAGCTGCCCAAACCATGATCTCCTAGGTCGTCCCACAGGTCTCCTCCACCCAGGGTTGTCTCGCAAAGAGACAACCTGATGGGCAGGTTGTCCACAGGGAGGCGAGCTAGGTGGCCATATAGCCTGAGTTGGCGATCCCGGATTATGCAAGTAACAGGTCCCATGCCAGTCTCACGGTGTAACCGCCAGTTGGACACGTGATCCTGCCAATTGTACCCCATGATCCGGCGAAGGGACTTGTTACAAAAGGCATCAAGGCGAGACTCCAAGACACTGGATAGCGTCCAGGTTTCGCTTCCATAGAGCAAAACTGGCAGTATCAAGGCCTTGAAGACACGCAGCTTGGTCCTTCTGCATAGGTACCGACATATCCAAACGCTCTTGTTGATCGAGTACATGTTGCCAGACCAATCCGTCTACTGACTTCCTGGTCTGACAACCCAGAGATATGGACTACGCTACCAAGGTATGTAAAACTTTCTGTAACTTCAACGTCCTCGCCGCAAGCATGGATCGACTGAATGGGTTCCCCTAACAGGCCCCCAAAGTCCTGAATCTTGGTCTTTGTCCAGGAGACCTCTAGGCCTAAGGGCTTCGCCTCATTGTTAAATGCATCAAGAACCGCCACGAGTGACTCCAAGATCTCAGATAGGATGGCAACATCGTCGGCAAAGTCAAAGTCTGAGGTCTTAATATTGCCTAGTGTTGCTCCACACTGACTTTGGCTAGTAGCTCTGCCCATTATCCAGTCCATACAAGTGTTGAAAAGTGTTGGTGCAAGGACACAGCCTTGCCTCACCCCTGAATAACATAATTAATTAATATATGCATATACATACATATACATACACAGATACACATGCATACATATACATATACTCGTATACATATACACACATACATAAACACACATATACGCATATGTACACTCATATCTACATATAGGCATACATATACATACACATACACACACACGCACACATATACATACATATTCATACACACATATGGATATATACACATATAGGCACAGATATACATATCTACGTATATATTGGTTCTCTTCATACACACCACATGGTCACGTACACATACACACGCATACACCAGCGTATTTCCGTACGTACGCACTCACACTCGTGCACAATATTTCAACATCGTCTGCATGAGCGTACACCAAAGTTGTAGTGGTAAAAAAATCGCTGGGGGAACGTTGCCGGCAAACTTGGTTGATTCTATTTTTATACTGCGCCAATACCCCCCCCCCCCCACATGAGACCTAAATAAGAAAAAGTCGAAAATTTTAAGCCATAATGTAAGATAATATATTGAGAATACACAGAAGATAATAACACAAAGAAAATTAATGTCACTTACATTGGGGCAAATATCTGTAGACCTAGGCTTCTTCAAAAATGCTGTGATCTTCGGAGGAGAGCATCGCTTCCGCTTCTTCGCACTCGAAGGCATAACAACTAAAAGGGGGAAAACTCTGACAGAAACTTACACAATAAAAAAAATGAAGCAGGAGACGAATCGCACTCGCAAACTCAAATCAATGCCAAATATTCAAGATGGCTGACAAAGTGCTAAGGGATAGTTGAAACATGTGAACTTGCGTCATAGAAGTTGCGGTTTTCGGGTTGTCTTGTAAATGGATGGGACTTGCAAAAATGGTGGAAAAAGAATAATATAATTTTTTTCTCCTTAAAAAAAAATATAAAAAAATATATTTTTTTTTCTTTCTTTCTTTTTAATCATAGTTTTCGCGTTACTACACAGTTAAATTGCCAATTTTTCACAAAATTACGGAAAAATCGCTGGGAGAACGCGTTCCCCCTCAAAAAATCGCTGGGGGAACGCGTTCCCCCTCGAAAAATCGCTGGGGGAACGCTGTTTCCCCGCGTCCCCCCCCCCCCACTACACCCCTGGCGTACACACGCACTCCATTATAATGAACCCATGCATTATAATGTGCATAAATTGTAGACTTGTAGCAGAGGGGTTGAAGGAGGCGGGTGATGTGGGAAAGGAGGATTTATGACGATGTTAGAATGGGTAAGGATAGGGTTTGGGGTTAGAGGGAGTTAGAAAAGTGTTTTTTGTATCTGGCTTTTTTTTTTCTTTCTTTTTCTTTTTCTTTTTTTGAGAGGTGTCGCATTCCTTAGCGATTGCTAAGCCCACCGGCCATCGCTTGAATTACGCTTTGTGAATGCTTAGTTTATCTGGCGGATCTTATGTTGAGTGGCTGATTATATTTGGCTGTTCATTAGCAAATCTACTTGAGGGAAAACTGTGCTACCTGCGATTTACTGTTACTCGGTGACCGGTGAGGCTTGTCATTTTCTAATGATTTCGTAATTTGTCATTCTTTTTTGGTGGGGGAGTGATTTCTTTTTTTTTCTGCTGATTCTATCTACTGTGGCACTCTTGATGAGCACTGGGACATGAACTTAATTACCATGGTAATGGAACCTAGCATTCCTAGTTGGCACTTTCTGGCATCTATATTAGTTTAAAGGTCCACGTATGTATGGTCCAATATTGACTTTTTTAGCAGGGAGCATAGACTGTTATAGTCTAAAACCCTATAAAAGAAGAAAGAAGAATTTTATAGACTTGTGAGACATATGGATGAATTATTTCTATTTTGGTTTCAAAGTTTGGAAAGAAGAGTGGGAAGGAAGAATGGGGATAGGGGAAGGATAAGGGGTGGAGGAAAATGAATTTAGGAGAAGAAAAAGGAGCCTGGGCTTAACCCAGCATACAGGGTAAAGCTTGGGGTAATAGTTGTAGTATGTTCTTTGAAAGGAGGAAAAGGGTGGGGGGTGGCCCAGCACCCTCTTAAATTTTTTGTGTTTGATGCTGGTGTCCTCGGCGTGCTGGGCTTCCCCTCCGCCTCACGAGGCTGCACGGGAGGGCGGCCGACCTACTGTTGGTGCATAAGGTACCAGTACCCTGCGACCTTGAGCACGTGCCCACACTGGAGGTCGCGCGCTCGCGGCGTTCTCCAGTGCGGGAGGTGGGTGAGGGCGTGCAGCCCGGGACCCCGTTATACCGAACATTCTTGGCTAACCAAAGAGGTTGGGATAAAAGTTAACAGTTTATGTACCATCTGTGGTGTGCTCTGGGCGCGGCCTCCTGGACTGTGACTCCAGGGCTATCCCTAGGCTAACCTATGCTGTTGAAGCAGGTTGAAGCTCGGAGGTGGTCGCTAATCAGGGACTGGCCATTCCCGTG
>NC_051399.1:16482335-16492335 GCF_015228065.2 Penaeus monodon | reverse complement strand
TAAGAATATTTTGGTATGTCTTAATATGTAAGATTTTTGATCTTCTGGAAAATCTCCTGTGATCAACAGTTTTACATTTGGGTTATTAATTTTTATTTTCTTTAATGCTTCCAACAGTATCACTCTGTTTGAATTAAATCTTGGACAATGAAGGAATATGTGTTCCTCTGTTTCTTCTTGATTTTTACACCATCTGCAAAAAGGATCATTTTCAATTTTGATTCTGTTTAGATGGTGCTTTAGTCTTGTGTGTTGTTATTAGTCTTGTAATGCATGTGCCTAATTTTCTGTTTTTTGATCTTGTCCATGGTTGGGGATTGATGTTTTGTATGTAATAATTTATTGTATTTAGGGCATTATTTAAATATTTTCCCAGTTCTTTAGGTTTTGTCCTTAATTCCATTTGTTATGTTTATAATGTCTTTGGTCAGTTTAAAAGTTTCTTTTGAATTATGAGCTGTTTTTGCTGCAAGATCTGCTATTTTGTTACCCTTTATATTTGTATGTGCTGGTATCCATTGTATTATTGTTTTTTTGTTTGTTTTCTGTCAGACTAAGAATTGTTGATTGTATTTCAAATATAATTTGTTTGTAGTATTTGGGGTTTGTGTTTTGTATGCAGTGTACTGCTGATTTAGAATCTGTGAATAATACCGAGTTTTTCAAGTTATTGTTTTTAATATATCTTAATCCTGCTTTTATAGCAAACAACTCGGCTTCTATTACCGAAAGAAACCCATTCTTTTGGTAATTTCCAGGTTGTTGTGATATTTTTGTCTTTAACCTTTTGCCGACGGGTGGCATGTACGCACATGCCATGGCATGACTGGACTATCAGCTGGGGGCATGTACGTACATGCCATGGTGTATGTATGACCATGCCATGAATTTTTTTTTTTTTTTTTTTTTTTTTTTTTGTTACAATTATGGCAAAATAATATTTTTTTGCCACTGAAAATGTGATTAAGTAGTTTTTAACACTTTTTCTCATTTTTCCTATACTATGCATTTCATAAAGGCTTCTCAGGCTTCTGAGGTTAGTGTAAAAAAAATTACGTTGATAATCGACGCATGCTAGGGTGATGATATAAGCCCCTGGCAGCAAGGCTCGGACCACTATGAATACTACCCATCGGGAAAGGGTTAAAATAGAATATAAAAAGATCATTGGAAAGGAATCGAAAGTGATAACCACTAAAGCAGAGAGATAAACTAATAAACCTGCTTGACACCATAAATCTAAACAAAAAAATAACAATGGAAGAGTTAAAAAAAAAATAAACAAAACCAAGAATGGGAAGGCATATGGGCCAAATGAAACTACATATGAATTTTACAAAAAGGCTCCAGAAAACATATTGGATTTTTCAAAACATTTTAAAATTCATTTGGATAGTCACCTTTTTGCCATAGTTCGTTAATTTCTTTTAGAATTAGTCTTAATATGTTTTCTGGAGCCTTTTTGTAAAATTCATATGTAGTTTCATTTGGCCCATATGCCTTCCCATTCTTGGTTTTGTTTATTTTTTTTTAACTCTTCCATTGTTATTTTTTTGTTTAGATTTATGGTGTCAAGCAGGTTTATTAGTTTATCTCTCTGCTTTAGTGGTTATCACTTTCGATTCCTTTCCAATGATCTTTTTATATTCTATTTTAACCCTTTCCCGATGGGTAGTATTCATAGTGGTCCGAGCCTTGCTGCCAGGGGCTTATATCATCACCCTAGCATGCGTCGATTATCAACGTAATTTTTTTTACACTAACCTCAGAAGCCTGAGAAGCCTTTATGAAATGCATAGTATAGGAAAAATGAGAAAAAGTGTTAAAAACTACTTAATCACATTTTCAGTGGCAAAAAAATATTATTTTGCTGTAATTGTAACAAAAAAAAACACATGGTCATACTTACACCATGGCATGTACGTACATGCCCCCAGCCGATAGTCCAGTCATGCCATGGCATGTGCGTACACAACACCCGTCGGGGAAGGGTTAAATAAAGCTAGTTTATCATTTGTATTTGTTATAGGGAGATCGTTATTTATTATGGGATAACTTTGGTTTGATATTTTACCAGTTTGCTTCTTTATGAAATTCCAAACTTTTTTTTGTTGGGGTTTTAAAGTCCAAATCATTACAGAAGTAATGATTTGGCTTTTTTCTTTTCTGTTTCTATTGTTTGTCTACTTTGTATCAAGAGTTTTTGTATTCTATTTCATTTTCTTTATTTGGATTTTTCCTCCATTTGTTAAAGGCTTTGTTTTGTTTCTTTATTATTTCATTATAAGTTTCATTCCACTGTGATTTATTAGGTTTGTTTTGTTTGTTGAAGTTGTCAAATTTGAATCATTTTTCTCCCATTTCCTATAGCATACTTGCTATTATTGGGAGAGTTTTTGTGTCTTCAATCTTTAACTTAGACAGTTCTTTTTTATATTTAGTCCATCCCTCTTTCATAAAAAGCCATTTCTTTTCTTTATTTTTAGAAGGACTTTGACTATCTTTAATTTTTATTATTATTGGTAAATGGTCTCTATTCAAATGTGGACCTGATATTATTTCAAAATGACTTAAGTTTGGATCTTTTGCCTATAACTGGGTCAAACCTTGTTGTTTGTCCTGGTGGTATAAGTAATATTTCTACTTTACTTGCTAGAAAGTCAAAAAGGGTTTTCCCCGTTTTGTTACTGAATTTAGGATTTAAATTTGATTCCCATAGTGGGTGACGAGTGTTTAGGTCTCCCATTATAAGTTTCGGTTCATCTATTTGCTACAACTAATCATGGACATTCTTTGAAATGTATTGTCCTTTTATTGTTGTTATCATATTTACTGAAAATACATTCCTTACATATGTCATGCATTGTATAATGTGTACACACATTTTTTAGATTCAAAATACTTGATTTATCCTCATGTTGTGCATGCAAAACACCTACTGGCGGCAATTTTAACAGTTCTGTTGTCACATACTTTTCTTCTTTCTTCATTTATAGGGTTTTTAGACTTCTAATGTCTATATTCCCTGGATTCCCTGGATGTGTCGTAGTATGTAGTGCTTCTTAGCAGGAGGTTGATTTTCCCTTGTTATATGTAGAGGGATATTGGGATTAGTTATTTTGATCTTTTTTAATGCCTCTAATAATTTAGTTTTTTTTTTTATGGAATCTTGGGCATTGCAATGTTAAGTGTTCAATAGTTTCTTCTGGATATTGGCACCATCTGCAATTTGGGTAAATTTTTAAACTTTAGTCAGTGTAGGTGCTTTTTCAGTGTTGTATGTTTAGTTAGTTTTCTTGTGAGACATACATCTAATTTTCTGTTTTCTGATCTAGACCATGGTTGTGGTGTGTTATCTTTGAGGTAATAGGTTTTTGTGATCAGGATTCTTTGTAACTGTTCTTTCTATTGCCTTATACTTTTTTCTCTTATGTCTTTTATTATGCTGTTAGTATCTTGGGAAATAATTATGGAATTTTGTAATTCATGAGCTTTCTTTGCTGCAAGATCTACAATTTCTTCTTTCTTGTTATATGGTTTTAGACTGTTGTCTATATCCCCTGGATCCTCTTTTTTCTTGTCTTCTTGTATTTTAAATTATATCAATTAATTTAGTTGTTTGTAGGAAAATCTTTGTGTGTCTCAGTGTGTAGTACTATCAGAAGATTTATATCAATATCTTTATGTTCACTCATCTTAAAGCATGCTTTAGTTTTGTTCTGTGTGAGTTGAGTCTTGGGCAGTGTAATAACATATGTTCTATAGTCTCTTCTTGATTTTTGCACCATCTGCAGAAAGGGTCATTTTCCATTTTCATTCTATGTAAGTGTTGTTTTAGTCTTTTGTGTTTGGTTATTAGGCTTGCCATGCATGTGTCTAGTTTTCTGTTCTTGGCTCTGGTCCATGGTTTTTGAATGTTATCTTTGATGAAATAATTTTTTGTGTTTAAGATTCTTTTTAAATTTGATTCCCATTGTTTGGTATTTTTTTATTTGATTTCTTTTATGATACATGTGGTATGGGCATGGGATCATTTATTTCATGGGCTTTCTTTGCAGCTAAATCAGCAATTTCCTTCCCTTTATATTTTTATTTGATGGAATCCACTGGACCATAATCTTTTGTTTGTGTGTTGAGAGAAAGTATATTTGTTTTTGTATTTCAAATACAGTTTGTTTATAGCTTGATGGTTTGGGATTTTGTTAGTTGTAGTGATGATTGTGAGTCTGTTAATATTACTGTGTTAGTCAGTTTGTTGTTTATTGCATAAATTAATCCTTGTTTTATGGCAAATAATTCTGCGTGAGTGATTTCTATTTTAGGAGGTAGTTTCCAAATAGTTGTTATATTTTTATTCTGGATGAAAATTGCTGCAGATGTTGATTGTGGTTCTTTTATCTTTGAGCCATCAGTGAAAATTCTATTAAAGTTTTTATAGTTGAGGTTTATTAACTCCTGATATTGTTATTGAATAATGATTTGAGGAGAATTTTTTGTTATGTTGTCCATAAAGTTTTTTTGTATACTCTGAGATATGCCATGGGGGTATTGGGGATATATTTGATATCACATTTGGAGTTAGGTCTAGATTTAGATTTGTTCTTGTTTCCGTAGCTCAGTGTTTTAGTGATCTTCTGTCTCTTTGAGGATTATATTCATTTTTGTATTTTATTATTTGTTGCTTTACTGGTGTTGTATTTGGCTTATTTAGGATTTTTGTTAGTTGTATACATTCAAGTTCTTTTATTCTATTTGTTAAAGGTGGAATGTTTGTTAATACTTGGAGAGCTATGATTGGAGTTGATCTAAGACATCCAATTGCCAGTCTTAGTACTTGATTTTGTAAAATTTCTAGTTTTCTTAATTCTGTTTCTTTTGCTGCTCCATAGATTGTTATTCTGTATTAAATTTTTGGTTTTATATATATTTTATAAAATTTTAATAAAGTTTCTCTGTTTGCTCGCCAGTTTAATGAAAATGTTTTTTTCATTATAATTATTCTACTTAACCCTTTGCTGACGGGTGACTTCCCGATGCGCAAGCCCTCTCTCCCTGGTGGTATTCATAGTGGCCCGGGCCCCGCTGCCGGGGGCTCATATCATCACCCTAGCATGCGCGACTGCTCATGCCCAATACCAGCATCCCTTGCCTTTTCTTTGTAATACGAAGAACCTGTGTTGTATTTTCAGTATTATTATTTTCTAAGGTCTCTATTTGCCATATTTTCTGATAAATCAAGAGTGTAGGATATTTTTGTTGTTATATAGACTCCATAGTTGATCATTATTCGGTCTATAGTCTGAATAGAATAAGCAGTGTGTGGTATCATGGAGTTGAAACCGTAGTTTTTTTTTTTTTTTTTTTTTTCCAAATTATTTTATAAGATAACTTTAGTTTCAACAGGTTTATATTATCACTTCCATATAGATATAATTTTATGTTCAGTGTTTTTATAAATGTGTGATTTTTTTTTTTTTTTTTTTTTTTTTTTTTTTTTTTTTTTTTTACCAAAATACATATTGGTATTTTCAGGTCGTTTTACTTCATCATTTCGTGAATATTATATAATATCTCGGCCAATGTAGTCGATTACCAACGTAATTTTTTTTACGCTAACCTCGGAAGCCCGAGAAGCCTTTATGAAATACATAGTATAGGAAAAATTCCGTAATTGCAAGAAAAAACTCATGGCATGGCCATACATGCCCCGGAATACGGGACATGCACACCATAGCATGTATGTACATGCCACCCGGCAGATAGTCCAGGCATGCCACCCGTCAGCAGAGGATTAGTATATCTGTTTTTAGATTTTCTATGTGGTTTTTCCATTTTTGTTTGGGGGCATTTAATGTTAAGCCAATAATTTTATGACTTTGAGTATATTTAAGTTTTATATTAACTATTCTTCTTATTGTTAATTGGTTTATCTTTTTGTTTGAAAACACATTAATTTACTTTTTGTGAAGTTTATTTTCAAATCCCAGTTATTGTCCCATTCTTTTAGCCTTTGTAATTCTACTTCTATTTTATTGGAAGCTTCTAATAGATTTTTGTTACTTGTTAGTAGAGTTATGTCAGCTGCTTATATTATTTTCTAAATTTTTTTTCAATAATTTTAGGTCATTTAGCAATACATTAAATAGAATTACGCTTATTGGTGAACCTTGAGGTACGCCACTTTGTGTTGTTCCTTTTTCTGATGTTAGGTTTCCAATTTTTATTTGGAATGTTCTTTTTTCTAACAAGTTATACATCCATTTTAGAGGTTTACCTATAATTCCTAGTTTTAACATGTTTATTAATAATGCTTCCTGATTGAATGTGTCAGAAGCTTTTTCTAAATCAGTACATGCTAGCATGATGTATTTTTTTTTAAATGAAAGCTTTATTTATGTGGCTGTCTATTGTACGTAATGCATCAGTAGTATTTGTATTAGGTCTGAAACTTGTTAAGTTTTTATCTAACTTGTAATGTTCTAGCCACAATGTTAATCTTTTTGTTATAATATTTTCAAATAACCTCCCAATACATGAAATTTTACTAATAAATCTATAAGAGTTTGCTTCTGATGTTTTTTTTTTATTATTGGATTTACCAGTGCATTTTTTAATGAATCCGGATATTCTCCTTTGGACCAATGTGACTTAAAAGTGATTAATATTGACTCTAGTATATTGTTTTGAGCATTTTTGTAAAGCTCGTATGTAATTTCATCTGGTCTGGATGCTTTGTTGTTTTTGGCATTCTTAATTGCTGTTTTTAATTCCAGTAGGAATATTTCTTTATCTATTTCACTTCTATTTCTTAAATTAAATATTTTTTCTTTTTCTGAGTTTTTCTATAATATTTGTTAGTGACAAGTCATTTTTAATTTGTGGATATTCCATTGAAGTTGTTTTTCCTGTTAATTTCTTCAGAAAATTCCATATCTTTCTAGGTGGAGTTTTAAAATCTATTGTAGTACAGAACTTTTCTCATGGTTCCTTTTTTGCTCTTGTTATTGTAAGTCTAGCTTTTGCTAATAATCTTTATATTCTAATTATTTTGTTATTTTAGGCTTTCTCCATTTATTGAAAGCTTTCTTTTTTTTCTTTTATACTGTCTACTTTTTTTTTCCATCATGGTTTATTTGGTTTATCTTTAAATTCTCTTGTTTCCAAGTGAAAATATTTTAGAACCATATTTTTTATCATTTCTGTAATTTTATCAAGTGAAGTTAACCCTCTCCCGACAGGTAGTGTTCATAGTGGCCCGGGCCTCGCTGCCGGGGGCTTATATCGTCACCCTAGCATGCGCGACCACTCATGCCCAAAACCAGCATCCCTTGCCGTTTCTTCGTAATACTACGAGCATATATTGTATTTTCAGTTATCATTATTTTCTTAAGTCTCTATTTGCCATATTTCCTGATAAATCAAGACTGAAGGATGTTTTTATTGTTATATAGACTCCATAGTTGATCATTATTCGGTCTATCTTCTTCTTTTAACGGTAGGTTCATGTCTGAGCCGCCGTGGTCACAGCATGATACTTAATTGTAGTTTTCATGTTGTGATGCTCTTGGAGTGAGTACGTGGTAGGGTCCCCAGTTCCTTTCCACGGAGAGTGCCGGTGGTACCTTTAAGGTAATCATTCTCTCTATTTATCCGGGCTTGGGACCAGCACTTGACTTGGGCTGGCTTGGCCACCCAGTGGCTAGGTAGGCAATCAAGGTGAAGTTCCTTGCCCAAGGGAATAACGTGGCGGTCGGTGACTCGAACCCTCGAATTCAGATTGCTGTCGTGACAGTCTTGAGTCCGACGCTCTAACCATTCGGCCACCACGGCCTTATTCGGTCTATAGTGTGAATAAAATAAGCAGTGTGTGGTATCATGGAGTTGAAATCGTACGTTTTGTTGTATTGAATATTGCTTAGGGTTGGTGATCTAAATACTCAGTCTATGGTTGTTTTGGGATAAACTCTAGTTGTTTGATTCTTTGGAGCTAACATTATTATATTATTATGACTTAGTCACTTTATTATACTTTCACCTGTTTTATTAATTTGTTTGTAACTTATATTATAATTCCAATATGGATGGTGAGCATTGAATTCCCCCATTATTAATTTTGGTTCTGTGATTTGGTCTGTATAGTATTGGAATTCTTCTGTTTTTATATCATTACTTGGGTTGTATAATATTAATATTGTCATGTAAACCCCCCCCCCCCTTCTTCCTTCTGATGCCCAGTGTGGAGCAGTTCACGCACACAGACAAGTTCACAGTACTATGTGTCTCACGCAACTTACTATGTGACAGAATGCTGCACTCCTTTACTGCCTGTCCTACTGGGCTCGTCCCGCCTCCTTGTCCATGTCTTGAGCTGAGCCCAGTACACCTCTGGTTCCTGGCTACGGCCAAAGCGGCGTTGCAGGGCCCTCACAACACAGGCATATAATCGTATTTGGGCAGCAGTCCAATGTTTCAACACTTTCACAGACGCACCCTTTAGACTAATAGCAAGCTGGTATGCCTTTTCTTCATCGTCCCAGCCTTGCCTCCTAGCTGCAGCCTCAAACTGGGCCTGAAATGCATTCCATGAAACCTTACTCTCATACTCAGCTTGTCTCTTGTCGATTGTGGCTGCACGTGCCACACCTGCTATTCCAAGCTGGTCCTTTGGTGAGGGTGAAGGGGAGAGAGGAAGGGAAGGTGGGCCCCTCCTTCAACAATGTGCTGTTGAGACCAGGAAGGTGACGCCACTTTTGGCGGGTCTTGTACCTGTGGTGCAATGTTGCATTTTACCAATGCTTCCTCCCGCATTGCTACCAAGACTTGCTGAGGCCCCTTCAAGCGTGACCATCTCTTGATGACAGGCCTCCACTTCCCTTGTCACCTCCTCCAGCTTTCCACTTCCCTCTTCACCTACTTCTTGACATGGGCACAAGTGTCATTTGTATAGTCATTAACCCGTGTCTCCATCGCATCCAATTCCAGCTTCATTGCGTCCTTTAATTTGTACATTGCCTGTAGTTGCCATACTGCTTGCTGTGCTCTCTCTTCAGTGGCTTGTGCTGCCTGCTGTTCTATTGTCTCACAAGTCTGTGACAGCATCTGTACTATTGTCTCCAAATCCACCCCTCCTGTGCCAGAGGATGGTGGGGGTAGTGTGCCAGATGCCCCTCCAGTGGACACTACCTGCTCTCCCGCCATTTGCTGCGTGCCTTCTGTCATGTCATCTACCATATTGTCAGCCATCACGTTCCACCGGTGCAAAGGTCTCACTCACTGTTCTCACTATCGACCTATAGATCCCACTCCTGACACCAGTGTCACATAACCCCCCCCCCCCTTCCCTCTGATGCCCAGTGTGGAGCAGGTTACGCACACAGACAAGTTCCCAACACGAAGTGTCTCATGCAACTTACTATGTGTCAGGATGCTGCACTCCTTTACTCCCTGTCCTACTGGGTTCGGTGAGCAGCCTCTGAAGAGGGTTTACAGGGATGGCGGGGATATGAAATAACAGGCAGGTAGCAATCCACGGTTTATTACAGTCCACATTGTTTAGTGAAAAAACAGGTCATGTCCGGGAAGGGCAGTCACTTCACACACACACACCCTGCAGCCAGCCAATCACGCAACACTTGGTTTGGCATGCTTTTTCATCGCCACCAACACACACATATACATAGTTACAAATACATTTCTGTAACAATATGTTCAACCACTTGTTTTTGTAGTTTATCTTTATTCCTAGAATTTCTTCTCTATCTTTATATCTATCTCTTAGTTTGATTTCTTTGAACTGCAGGTCATTTTTTATGCATATAGCTATACCTACTTCTCTTTGATTTATTCTATCTTTTCTAATTATTGTGTAGTTATTTAGAGTAAATTTGTTTTTCTCTTTTAACTACGTCTCTGTTATGGCTATTATTCCTGGAGTTTCTTTGTGTATGAGATATGTTATATTTGTTTTCTTGTTCAACATGCCATGCCCACTGTGAGTTTA
>NC_051399.1:16459231-16482235 GCF_015228065.2 Penaeus monodon | reverse complement strand
CCAACAAAAAGCAACGACTCTCATTCACCGGAGGGAAGGAGCTCCTGTTACAGTGGCGATCAGGATCACTCCAGAGCAGAGGGTGCTAAGAATCACCGGTTAAAAACAGGCTGCCCCACGTTGATGAACCTTTGCACATATAATATAAGGACAATGAGAACTAAATTCGACTTACTATCATTACTTGAGAAACTCTTTTTCATTAAATGGGATATTGTAAGACTCTGTGAGGTTAGAAGACTAGATGAAGAACAGAAGATACTAAATGATGTACACTTGCTCTATTGGAGAGGTAAACCCAGAGGTAGCAAGCACAAATTAGGAGTTTCTTAGTTCACAAACGTTTAGAAAAGAATATCGTGGAATTCTATAGTATAGTATCAGTAACAATAAAACTAAACAATACGTACTATGCTCCAACCTGCAGCCACAGGGATGAAGAAATAGAGAGCTTCTATGAAGATGTTCATTTAGCCAGCGAGAGAGTAAAAACCCATTCACAATATTATGGGAGATTTTAATGCAAAACAGGTAAAAAGACAGAGAAGAAACTGTAGTAGGTAATCATAGAATAGGTACTAAGAATGAGGGGATAAATGCTAATCAACTTTGCGGTGGCTCGATCCACTCAAAATCATAATACATTCTTTAAAAAAAAAGGGAAGTGGAATGGACGTCGCCACTGACATCAAAAAACGATATTAACTTATAATTTCAAATAGGTGTGACATAGTAAAAAATGTGGAAGTTATTACAAACTAAATGTTGGCAGCGACCATAGAATGGTCAGAGGCTAAGTTAAATTACACCTCAGAAGTGAAAGGAGTAAACTCAGACAAATACAAATTTAGCTAACTGAAGACCAGAGCACAGAATTTAACCTTAACATCCAAAACAGTCAATGGCAGAATTAAAGGAAGCTGTACTTGAAGTAGGCGGTAAGAACGTCAAGCAAAGCTCCAGCAAGTTCTCGGTGGAAACTAAAGAGCTTCATGCAAAAATGTAGGGTCATGGAAAGTGTTGTCAAACAGGGACAAAATAGAATAGCTGAAGTAACAAAGACTATAATAAAATAGAAGAGGGAAGATGTACGGAAATTCAATACTCAAATAATAAATGAAACAGTGATCTCAGGTACTAGCATGAAAACAGTTAAAGGAGACTCGGAATAGGGAGAAATCAATGTATGCAATAAAGAAACCAGATGGAGAAAGTAACATACAATAAGAATGAAATCATAAGAGTAGTGGAGGACTTTTACAGGGATCTTACAACCTAAATGAACAGCCATGGATAGAAGCAAATGCAAACTAGAGATGTACCTAGCATTACAACAGAAGAAATAAACGAGTGCTTAAAGGCATGAAGAGAGGGAAAACACCAGGGGAAGAGGGAAATTTGTATAACCTTATTGTAGAGCAGGAGAAATTGCGTCCTTTTTAACAAATGCTTTATCAACATTAAAACCCGAAAGCCTGGAAAAATGCAACAATTATTTTGATACATAAAAAAGGGGGATAGAAGGATCTAAAAAAATACCGACCAATAACCCTACTTTCAGTTACTTAGAAATTATCATAAAAGTCATCACAACCCCGATCTCTGACAGTGGTTTTAAAACCCAGCAAGAACAGGCAGGCTTTGCAGTGGATTCTCAACAACAGACCACATCCACACACCCCCAAAATAAGAGAAAAAATAAATAAATTTATAGGAAACCCCTGTGTATGGCATTCATCGTTTAGAAAAAGGCATTTGACTCTGTACAAATACCGGGCAGTACTAGAAGCTATCCAAAGAAAGGAGTAGAGGACGGTATATTGTAAAATATAATAAGATATATATGAAGATGGGACAGCAACCATGAAGCTCCACATGGAAACCAACAAAATACCAATTAAGAAAGGTGTTAGACAGGGGGATACTATCTCACCGAAACTAGAAATGGAAGGGAATGGGGTATCAAAATAGGAGACAAATACTAAACAATCTAAGATATGCAGATGATAAATGTTCTCTTCAGGAATATGCAACTGAAATGCAGCAACTAATAAATGATCTAATAAACAATGTTTAACAGTAATAAAATCAGTTTCGAACAGATATAGTACTAGGCGAAGCGTTTGAGGTAGTGGATAAGTATATATACCTAGGGCAACTCATCTAGCGTAGAGGAAAATTTTTCAACGCATCCATCTAGGCTGGAGCGCCTTCAGCAGACACAGTAGCAAACTAAAAGGCTTTTTGCCATTATGCTTAAAAAGAAAATCTTTAACCAATGGCCTACCAGTTATGACCTAGGATCAGAAACATGGACTACAACCAAATACTGGAGGGAAACTAATTGAGAGGTTGGGGGGAAAATACCCTAAGAGAGAGATGAGGCAACGGGATCGGGGAATAGACAGAAGTGGAAGATAACTATGGCTCAAAAAGAAAAAAAGGCAACGGGCAGGTCTTTATACATCTGGACAGGACAATAGAGGAAAAAAAAAAAGTAAAGACGGATATAGATATATAAAGAGGCCAAGGGCCAGACCAGTGACAAAATGTGACGAAATAACAAAATTTTGGGGGCCCAAAGACGGAAAAAAAATAAAAAAATAAAAAAATAATAAATAAAATAAGACGACAAATTTGGGAAAAAAGATTGGGAGAGGCCTCACCTGTAGGGACAGACTCGGGATGATGATGATATGATGATGAAATAATGATAATGATGATAATGTGTGCAGTGTATCACCGATGCAAGTTTTTTATGAATATTTGGCCCCCATTTTGACTCAAGTAGTGGCCTTATATGATTGAAATTTTGCGAAGATCTAGCTTCACCGGGTCTTTACACAACACACACTATATATATATATAATATATATATTAAAATATAAAATTATATTATTTTAAAATTATAATATAATACATATGTAACACAAAGATCAGACACTACCATGTCTGGGTTTTGACTTACCCAATTATGCAAATCCATGTGGGGGCACACACATTGGCCGATGCGTTTGGGTCCCCTTTCCCTGGCACCCCAGCCAGCCAAAACACGGACCTTTTAGGCCAACTCCGGGCAAACTCCTAAGGTAGGGGTTTCAACTCCGAAACAAACTCGGCCCAAAACTCTGGGACTCGGTCCAAAAGTTGATGGTTTTTTTCCCCGGACATCTGTCATCGGTTGTATTGGCCAATCCTGGCAAACAAGTCGGATTGGTTAGAGTTAGCAAACAATTTCGCTGAACTTTACCCCCTTTGGGCCCGGAGCGTTCCACCCCGGATAATCCACCTTTTTCCCCTACACCCTTTTTAAGTAGCTTTGCTCCCAAAAGTCCCCAATTTCCTTGTAAAGTATGAAAAAAAAAAAAATTCATAAGAAATCAATTGTGTTTTTTGTAAAACTACTTTAACATTTTTAAATCAAAGTACAAAAATTTTTAAGGAGCTCAAAAAAAAAATATCGATTTTTTTGTGGGAAAATCAGTGTGTTCACAAGCCGCTAGGTGACCTGGGTCTAGTTTCCAACACACCTTTCATTTCCCCACGTTGATGTGCCAACGCAAACTGGATTTTTAATCCCCGACCATGCCCGTAGGATCGTCAAGTTTGGTAAAAAAAAAAAAAAAAAAAAAAAAAATTGCGGTACTGGAGGAAAAATGCAGCTCAAAAAAAACCGTGTCCTATGAAAATTTTTTGTTTTGTACAGAAAACTTTTTATTACCTCAAATAATCCTGAATGAATTTCAAAAGGGAAATTTAAACAAAACCCTTTTGGCGCAGTATGGAAGCGCATGAATCAGTTGTTTACAAGCTAGGGGCTTGGCATGGTATAGTAAATTGCGGGAAAGTTCAATGGAAAACTCTATGTGCAGTGAAACCCCATAAAGTTTTTCTGCTTTATCTTTACAAAATTTGTAAATAAAAAAAATTTGTGTAAATATAATTTTTAAATTTTTCTTTTCACCATTCCAGTAGCGGACCAGCCCTGGCTCAATTTGGGGAACCCTGGCCGGAGTCTGCCTACTTGAGACCAAAACCAACTCGGCCCAAAATTGTATGGCAGATGGGGTTTGCGTGATCACAAACAGATTGCATATTTTGGGTAAGTCAAATGTGGATACAGTAATGGGCAAGTTTTTTGGTCAAAGGTATGGGAGTTCCCCCTGTACCAAATAATCCACTCCCTTGTGGCATTAGAGTTTGAAAAGGTGTGGGAGTCAATTTGAGGAAAAACCCAGAGTCCGAGCAGTTATTGCTACCTGCAACCTCTTTTAGCAACTTCTGCGAGTGTTTGTATCGGAAATTGGCGTTCCTTTTTGGATCCATCAGCGCGTGGAGAGGGGGGCCCTGCTGTATCGACAATAGCTTGCTACTCACATTACTTCCCCCAGGCATTGACAGAGTCTTATTGTCAAAGCGACATATGAGGTGGCCACCATCTTATCTTTTGAGATTGGGGAAGTTCTGGCTTCGCTCATCCCTTTCATACATAGGCCCCTCCCTGTCTCATTTTTTTTCTTGACACTCTATGCTTACTGTGGTGGGGGGGTTGCCAGCAGGCGCTCCTGTCCCATAATGTAAGCATGCGGCATAATCCTTTCCCAGCCCGGCGGATATTGGGGGCGGACTTTGCCAGAAATTTGTGTTCACGATTCAATAAGTAGTACCAATGTGGGGTGGCCCCACCAAGGCATGAAAACACCTTTTTCATGGTCAATCCCTCTATGATCTTCATATGATCTGATCCTGTGAAGTACCCTTTTGGTACCTTTTTTGATTGCTTCAAAGAGTGCCAGGGTCTAGCCTGTGGGTCTGGGTACCACGGCCAAAGGGGGGGACCCGTTTTCTTCGTGAAACGGGGGAGGAAGGAAAAGTGTGGCTTTACCTTTGCCTTAAATTTTGGCCCTCTTTTTTATGATCAGGGATTTTGGGGGCAACCCCCGCCAGTCAGCTAGTCTGCAGCAAGTCATTATTTGATGCCTATGTGGCTAGGACTAGTTTTTGATTATTCTTCTACCCAGCAAGAATCCCTTTTTGGTAGGATAGATCAGGGGGTAGATTTATCTTTGGGGAACTTTTCGTAATCCATTTACTTAGCATAAGGCTGCCCCGGAGCTGTATGTATGACCAAGTGTCCTTCCCAGGAGCGCGTGGGGTAGGGCTCCCACGATCACAAAGCCTCTGCCGTAGCGAGGAGGATTGTCTGTTTCCCTATGGATTGCTGCAAAGCTGGGCCCGCAGGTAGTTTAAGGGATCGAGATCTATCCGGAAGTAGGGCTATACCGAGGGAAAGATGGCGCAATAACCCTTCGCTTTGATTTTGATAGGGATGGTGATTGACTTTCTCCTTGATAAGTTCATAACAGACAACTCGAGCAAGGCTTGTTTTCCCCAAGGTGGGGCTCAAGAAGTCGGGGGGGGGGGGGAGTCCATGCCTTGGTAAATAGTTTCTCTTTTAGATGGCCGGGGGTTGTTTGCAAACAGCTTGGTTTTTTTCGGGCTTTTTAGATTTTTTGTCTCATGTTTGTGTTCCTGGGAGTTTGGATGACCTTTAAAAGGAACTGAGCTGCCATTACATCAATTCGTGAGTCCAGGGGGAAGGAAGATTGCCTTCATGGGGAGGTTGAGGACCTTGTCCACCTTGGGGCAGCCAGAATGATCCTGGCAGCTTCATTTTGAAGTGCTTTTCCTTAATCTTGGCTTTGCGGCATCAAGGAGACAGAAGCATAGTCCACAATGGGACAGATAGCATGTACATAGAATGATCTTAGTACTTTATGTCTAGCTTCCTATGTGTTTCCAGACATTGCTTTCATGACGGACAGCCTTGCCTTGGTTCAGTCAACCAAAGTACAAGATCCCTTTTTAAAGGAGAGGTATGGTCAGTCATTACCCAAGGTATTGGAAGACCTGGACCCATTCTAAGTCCATTCCCTGCATTCTCAGATTGTTCCTTGAACATTTGTATCACAGCCATGGCTTTGATTTGACTGCATCAGTCCTGTCCTACAGCACTCCTCAGACAACAAGGTCCAGACAGTACTGGGCTTACTAGGCAGTGTGTTCCAGTGGAGATGATTGCAAGATTGTCTGCATAGGAGATGATCTTGCACCCCACTGGGAGTTAATGTGAGGATGCAGGACATTAGGGTGTTGAAAAGGGCTGGACTGAGGGTCATTTCTCTAGTGGCATGTGCTGTAAAAGGTGACCTTGGAATCTGATTTTGGCAGTTCTGTACCTGAAATAGTCACTATCCAAGCCAGGAGCTTTCCTCTGATTCCCTTCTGCCAGAATAGCAAGAGGATTTACTAATTCAGAAGCCTTCTCCAGGTCAAGGAATACTACCACAGAAGTGACAGTGCTGATTGTGCTTAAGAGCATGGCTATGCTGTGTACTGGGCTCATGCCCCTTGTGAAACCATGGAAGTGTTCATGTGTGGGTCCCATTTTCCATGGAGTCAGTTTAGTACCATTCTCTCAGGCCGTCTTGTCCAGACAGCTGAGGAGAGAGATGGGGCGATACTTCCTGGCTCCTTTGGTTTTGAGATGGGAACTACGATAGCCCTCTTCCAGCTCTGGGATAGAGTGGAATTTTCCCAGGACTTGTTGATGGGGAAATTTGAAGTCACCTGCCAGCCAGGGGGCAATGAGGGATACGAGACCCTAGAAGCCGGGGCTGTGCAAGAATGTTTTGTTGTTTGTTTATTTTCTCGAGAGAAGGTAAAATCTGAGTTATCGGGTTTGGTTGTCCTTTCTTGTATGAGAAGTCGCCTGGTTGTGGGCATTGTTGATTTGACAGTTCAACTGGCAGACTTTTGCTTTTTTTCTTCAGGAACTCCTTCCCAGTCTTGGTTTTTGTGCCCACCTCGCGGTTAGCGGGTAGCCCCCTGACCCCTTTCACGGTTGTAAGGGGGGTTTCAGGGGTAAAGGGTTTCCCCGCCATTTTTCCGCTGATTTACAGCAGTCTCCTGGCACCCCTGACGCTTCCCTTGGGAGGGCAGGTTGTCCGGGGGTTTCTTTGCCTCAAAATTGTTTCTGCACATGTAAACTCTGATGTTAATTTCCCTTTAAATCTCGTCCAGGGTCTTTATAATTTCGGACCATGGCCGAGTTTTAGTATAGTCTGTGAGGTGTTTGATTAGGCACGATAAGTTGGCTTCAAAACACTTCCAAATTTTTTACTCGTGGGGGGTTTATTGCTCTAAAACAGGGGGTCAAAGGATTTTGAAAAGCTTTCCCGTGGCCTATATGGTTTTTTATCTGGATTTTGGGTTTTGGTTTTGGGCGGGGCCCGTATCCATAAGGGAGTAACAGTCCCATAATGGTCGCTTGTGACAGCTCATCGACACACCTCTAATTCTTCCACTAGAGCGAGTGGTGATTGAGGTCTAGGGGCACCTCCTTTTTACATGTGTTAGCTCTTGGCATTTGGGAAGAAGATCTCGGGAAAATTTTAAAACATTTGGGTTGTGATAGCTTGCCGATTTGGTGCCCCCGCAGGGAGCCCGGATGGGGTGGTGTGCATGAAGTCTCCCCCTATGATTACTCGGTTTGGTTTCAGAGCACAGACCCGGTGATGTCGAAGCTCCCAACCCGTCTTGCTGTACACATTGTAGAGCTTGAGGGGGCCCCGGCCGGAAAACTCAACACAAGGGGATTTAACTTCTCTCCCAGTGTGGGGGATCGGCTATCCGAGCAAAGGGGTTGTTGTTTGACCGGGTGAAAAAAACCCTTTTGCCATCTTGCTTGGGATAGAAGACATGATACCTGAGAAGAAAGCTCCCCCATGTTAAGTCTCATGGAGCATGACAAGTCAGTGTTTTTGATCACACATTGCATGGAGGATGGTATTCTTTGTATTTTAAAGCAGGATATTCCCCTTTTGTATGCTTTGATGTTTATCATGATGTTACTTGGGTAGTATTTCAGATGTATCGGATTCAGAGTTTTTCCCTTTTTATCAAAAATTTACAACCCCATTGTAAGTCCCGCTGGTTGACGGAACTTCATCTGGCTATCCTTGGGTCCCTGGGAGGTGGAGAGATTTTGGGAGCTTGACTGTTGTGGTTGGTTTTTTCACTTTAGGCTTTTTTGTGTTCTTTTACTGTGTGTCTTTTCCCGGTAAGGTTTAGTTTTTTCGGCACTGGGTGCCGATTCAGCCCGTTTTTGGCTCTGCCTGTGAGGGCATGGGCCCGGTGGTGGGGGGGGAGTCTCTTTCTGGGGTGAGGGGGGGCTGCCTTTTTCCCATCATTTCCCCCCTTTTAAGACTGAACATTTTGGATCATTGCCGCATGGGGGGACTACTTTCTGACCTCCTCACTCGCCTCCCTAAAGCTATTTTACTGGGGGGTACAGCAGTCAACAGGGGGGAGTATATTTTCCCTTTTTCAAAAGGAGATGATCATTTCCGGGGGGGTTTTTCGTCTTTTGAATTATCCTTTTTCTTTTCCCGAAAGGAAGGGTCCAGGGGTCCATTCCTTGGAGGGTTTTCCTCTTGGGGTCAAAATTTTTCGGGGGGAAAAAATGGGGGGAGCAAAACCCTTTGTCGTTTTTGCCCCTCTTTCCCTGAGGGCCCCTTTTTTGGGGAAACACCCCGGGTTTGGGATCCTTTGGCCGGTTTCCCTTGGCTCTTTTCTTTTCCTTTCCCTTTTGGGCCTTTGTTTTGTGTGTTTGCAACCCCCAATTTGGTTGGGCTTAACCCTGTTGGTGACCGTTTGGCCCTTTAAAAACAAGGGGGCCAAAATTTAATTTTTAGGCAAAGGGTCCCCAGAAAGATGGGGGTTTTTGGGGTCCCGGGGGCCCAATTATCGGGGTTGGCTTTTCCCTATCAATGATATGAGAACCCAAGTCCCCCCTTTGTGTCCTTTGGGGGGTCTGGCGAAAACGCCCCCCCTTTTTTTCCCCGGGTTTTCCCTGTAGGAATTTCAGGGTCTGGGAAAAAAATTTTTTTGGAACCCGATGAAAACATTTTTCTCTGCATCTCCCAATGCTCTTTTCCAATGGTGGTTTCGGGAACCTTCAGGTTAGAGGGGAAACCTAAACTGTGGGAAGAACGATCTCGGGGAAAGTCCCCACTCCCCTCAGAGTTGTCCCCTACCGGTCTTTTCAGAACTCCTTTTGGTTGGATTTTAGGCTACGGTCGTGAGGCGCAGTTTTTTTCGGGGTGGTTCCCCTTTGTGCCCCCAAATTTTGGTCTGAGGGGTACCGAGGTTTCCCCGATTTTGGTGCGGCCTGGAGAGGCCACATGAGAGCCATTGCTGGACAATTCATGGGCAGACGGGTTTTGGTGATTTTTGTCCCTTTTAGCAACAGGTCGACGAGTAAAACCGGGCTTTGGATATTCTCTTGCCACTGAAAACTATGTATGGCTTCAAAGTGAATCCGTGGTTGGGGCCGGACGGTTCATCATCATTCCTTATTTTGTGGGGGGGTTTTGAGGGAATTTGCCATGAAATAAGCATTTTTTGATCCTTCCCGCCCCCCAAAAGGGGCCAACAAGTCCCAACAAGGGGAACTGTATGTTAGAAGTCTAACAGCCATGGGGTGGTGAGAGGTTACACGCCAATGGCTGTTTTAGCCCTCACGGGACCAGGTGTTGTCAGGCGAATTGACTGTTGATCCTAGCCTCCCGAAGGGACCGCCTATTGACCTGACCGGGCCACAAATTTGGCCATCTGTCTTGCTGAAAAAGAGACCAAAAGAGGCGTGTTTCTAGCCTTGGCATATATGCATGGCATCGCTCAACCCCCCAGGACCCCGTTCCCCCAGGAAAAGGGTTGCCAACATGGGAAAATGTAGGTAGGTATGAACCCCTGGGGAGAGACCAGGGGGATACCCTTCCCCCACAAGTAGGCTAAATTGTTTGGAAACCCTTATTCCCCTCTCCAGTGAGACAGCCACCCCCAAAAGGCGACCACCTGAGAGGGAGCCCGGGCCCGCACCGAAGAGGAAGGTTTGTGGGAGGACAACGAGTGAGGGCAGGCGACGGTCTTTGCTTTTTAACAGGACAGGTTGGGGGGTACATGCGAGGAGATGTGAGAGTGGTTTGGAGGATCGTAGTCCCGCGCAGGTGTTGCGACAGTGATGCGAATGTGGGAATTTTCGATATATTTCCACCTGTGGGGGGCTGTCAATTTATGAGGACAAGAATCAGAAGGGACCCATTAGGGGCCCTAGGAACAGACAAAAAATGGAAGATATAATTGGGGGCTCAAAAAAAAGGGGAAATGAAATGGGCAAGAATAGTAGAAACAGTAGACGTGGAAAAAGGAAAGTAATAGACTGACAGACAAGGGATATGAGAAAAGACAAGGTTGGAAAGATTGGGAGAAAGCCTAAGTACAGCAGTGGTTGATTCAGTCTGATGAGATATATATAGATATAGATATATGATATATATGTATTATATATATATATATATGTATATAAATATATATATGTACACACACGCACATATATATAGTTGTTAGATATAGATATGGATATATTATAATATATATATTATATATATATATGCATGCATATATGTAAATACATATATAAATATATGTATATAATGTATATATATATACTACATATATATAGTATATATACAAATAATGTATGTATATACATATCTAGTATATCTATCTATCTATTACTTATCTATCTATACATATGTATATTCATACATACTATGTAATATGAATATATATGCATATATATATATATATATTTTTATATATATATCATATATATATTTTATATTATACATATTATATATATATATATATACAAATATATACATATACATCATACGCACACGTGTATATTATATAAATATTTTTTATATATGTATATATAGTATGTTTGTACATATATATAATATCTATCCATCCATCTATCTATCTGTCTATCTATCTATATATATATATGATGTACACACACACAACACCCCACACACACACACACACACACACCACACACACACACACACACACACACACCCCACACATATAATATTAATATAAAAATATATATAAAATAATATATATACACATATATATAATATATATATATATATATATATATATATATATTTTAATATAAAATAATATATACAACACACACACACACATATGTATGGGGTTGCATAATGTATGTATAAAAATATTTTACATTATTTTATATACATATATAGATGTGTATATAAAATATATGCGTATATATAATATACTTTACACACACCAATATGAATATATATATATATAATAAAATATATAATATATATATTATATATATAATATATATACATATATACATGCAGTGTACACACATGCACACATACGCGCGCGCGCGCGCGCGGTGTGGTGTGTATATATGTATATATATTACATGTGTATATATAATATATATATTATATAATATAAAATATAATATATATTATAATGTATATATAATATATTATATAATATATATATTAATATATATATAATATATTAATATATGTGGCATGCATTTTGACTACAGGGGTGTGTGTGTGTGTGTGTATTATATATAATATATATATATAATATATATATATATATATATAAAATTTATATATATATTGTGTGTGTGTGGGTGTGTGTGTGTGTGTGTGTGTGTGTGTGGTGTGTGGTGTATGCATGTGACCCTACAGTATGTATGTATATATATACACATATGTTATACATATATATACATATATCTATGTATGTATATACATAGGTATATATATGTATGTATGTATGTACACACCACATATATATGTGCGTGTGTACATACATACATATATCAGTCTACTATAATGTTTATACATAAAATAATATACAAGTATGTATAGCATATGTATGTATATAGATATGTATATATATATATATATATTTTATATATATATATATATATATATATATATATATTTTATGTATGTATGTACACACATAAAACAGATATATGTATATATATGTTTTAATATACATATAAATATATTTATATGCATATATATTATATTTATATATGTATGTATATATTACATACACGCGTAACACACACAAACAGATAGATATATACACAAAGAATATATAATAATATATATATATATATATATATATATATACGTATATACATAATATATAAGTGTGTGTGTGTATGTGTGTACAGGGTTTCGGTGGTAGTTTCCTTTTTTGGGGTTATTTTCATTTTATGTGTGTGCGTATGTATGTGTGGTTGGACCGAGTGAGCCATTCCCTTGCCTCCGCTGAACCCGAATCCGACACCCCCCTTCGAGACATTCGTAATCGTGGTCGATGAGTACCCGATTACGGCCGGGTCACTTAAGTCAGATCTGCACCCCTTTTGCACTTGTCTCCAATTTGTGTCCTGGCTGTCCGTGAATTTCGGGCGTCCCGTGAATTACGGCTGCCCCAGTGAATTACGGCTGCCCCAGTGAATTACGGCTGCCCCAGGCAATTACGGCTGCCCCAGTGAATTACGGCTGCCCAGTAAAATTACGGCTGCCCCAGTGAATACGGCTGCCTCTGTGAATTCGGTGCCCGGTGAATTACGGTGGGGCAGCCGTATTCAATTCAGCGGGGAATTACGTTTGCCCCGGTGAATTAACGGCTACCCAGTAAATTTAAACGGCTGCCTCTGTGAATTTCGGCTGCCCCAGTGAATTACGGCTGCCCCAGTGAATTTTTACGGTCCCCGTGCCCCCAGTAAATTTACGGCTGCCTCTGTGAATTCGGCTGCCCGGTGAATTACGGCTGCCCCAGTGAATTTACGGCTGCCCCAGTGAATTTCGGCTGCCCCAGTGAATTACGGCTGCCCCAGTGAATTACGGCTGGGGCAGCCGTAATTCAATTCAGCCGTGAATTACGGCTGCCCCGGTGAATTACGGCTACCCCAGTGAATTACGGCTGCCCCAGTGTTTCAATACTACACTTTCTTTTATATATTTGTGTATTTGATAAAAACAACTAGGGTGGCACTGCTGATTAACTGAAGGAAATTAACTGAGGATTTTATTATTATTATTATTATTATCATTACTTTGTAACTGTTTTATGTATTCTCAGGTGCTGATTGTAATGCGGAGAGCGGTGTGGCTGACCGGTTGTACTGTGAGGTAAAAGTCATCGAAATGGAGGATGAAGTGTTCGTTATAGTAGATTTGTTAGCGGAAGTAGGGCGCTCTTTTGTTTGTAAATGTTAATCTGCATTTGCGTTTAGACATTGAGTTCCGCGTTAGGTTAGATAAAAAATTGGCTTTTTCCCTTTAAGTCTTGTTGTATAATTGCTACGGTCGATATTTCAGTGATGTTAAGTTTGTTCCATAGCTCGGGTATCAGTCGAAAAACTGTGGGCGTTCGGTGAACTAGCCTATAGCCACTTTCATGTAAAGCATAATATTTCTGCCATTTACTTTTAAATTGTGATTTTCGGTATCTGACTTGAACAGATATTTTATTAGATACTATTTATTTCAATCGTTATGCTAGCATAAGCAAGCTAGCTAACTTTAATATTCAATCGTTAACTGAGGTAACTTTTAATTTTTGGTTTTCTTTTAACTTTTAATTTTGGCTTCTATTAAAACTTAAATAGATCTATTAAAAACATGCAACTGAAGCTGGTCTTAGTTCTTGAGATATTAACACTTTAATGCGCGAGAGGAGTTCACTGAGAGAGGAAAGACAGAGGGAGGAGAGAGGCAAATGAGGCAGACAAGCAGAGAGCACATGAAGTAGAATTGACAAATTTAAAGATTAGACTATAAAAAATCCGAGTTTCGATCCGAATCGTTTATTGTATCGTATATCTTGGGTTTCGGTTCTGAGGGAAAAGCTTTAAAACGTACAAAAGTTTTCCCCGTTGAAATTTTGTTAACTACAGTCAACTAAGAGAGGCCTGTTAAAAACTATTCAGTGATGCGAATCTTATAGACGAAAGTTTCGCGAGAGAAAATTTAATGGTAATGAAGCATATGTACAGTTAATTGCAAGAATGGAACAGTATCTAAACAACCGGTTGTCGTTGATTTAGCATAAAAGGAATCTACAGTAAACTCTGCGAACTCTTTATCAAAGATCAACTTTTGAGTAACTGTCCGTCTGAAATGAGAGTATTCCGGAAGAGAGGGTGTTCGAAAATACCCTTGAGTTAGCGCAAGTGGCCGATAGGTTAGGGCGGCTCATAAGAACTTCAGATCAAGAATTTTTCAGTCTGTAGATGACAACAGTAATAGGTCTGCGAAGTTTTGTGTAACTTGTCGTAACTGTCATAAACCAGGACATATCCGCCCTAAACTACCCAGAATTTAAAACCCCTATATCAAAGTTATTTGCCCATAAGGTTAATTTTTTAATCAAGTGCCGACATCGCCCTGCAAAAAATAGTTACTAGTGAGGGTTAGTATTTAATAAATCTGCTCGTGTACAATTTGATACTGTGATACTGTAATAATAAAGGAATCATTACTCCCCCTCATGTAAGAAAGGAAGACTGATTGCTGTAGAGACTATCTGTTTCACGAGGAAGTTTCCAAAAGTTCGTTTTTATGTCAGTAGATCTTTAAATGGGTGGGTAAATGCAGGTTGCGCCCCAATCAAATTCATGAACGTTTGATAGGGCTGGTACCAGGAGTTAAGGCCCCTGCAGTTGATATACGGATCATATCACGAATACAGTAAACGCAAAAAACAAACAAAGCAATTCGTGTCTAGACGAGGCGAGCTAAATTAGAGGATAGCCAACCACGTCCCCGTTACCCTAAAAATCGCTTTGGAAAACGTTACAAAGACGGATCTTGTTGAGCAAAATAATTGTACAACTCTTAATGAAGTAAGAAAGAAAGTCGCCAACAAAACATTTGTAACGGTGAAAAATAGGACTACTAAATTTGAGAAAATCAGTGATATAATTTACAGGGTATGTGTTAAAAGTAAGCATGAACACGAAATTAGGATGAAACAACGTTTACCAAATAAATTTAGACCGTATGTTCTAGCTACTGCTCATGTTTCATCAGTTGCCGGACATTTGTTTTCACAGGAAAACCTCCGAAAAGATCTTTTTTTAGATTCTTCGGGCCCAAGAGCAGGCGCGATAGATCTTGTCGGACCACTTACACCATCAAGTCGAGGTATAAGTATTACTTTTCCTGATAGGCTGTGCGACTAGATTTGCTGAAGTCGTTTCCCCTCAAAAACCATAGATTCGGTTACTGTTGCGAGAATTTGATAAACATCTTTTCCAGAGTGGGTATCTCTAAAGAAATTTTTCAGATAGAGGGACACAATTCAAGTCTAACTTAATGAAGGAGGGAAATAGGTTTCTACTAATAAAAGCAATATTCACAAATCTGTACCATGCTGCATGCAATGGAACAGTCGAAAGATTTCACGCTGTGTTGAAATCTATGCTCAGGAAGTTGTGCACTGCAACCTCGTGAATGGGACCGATTAATTCCATCAGTATTGTTTGCCCATCGTGAAATACCAAACGATACACTGAAGTTTTCACCTTTCGAGTTTCTGTACGGTCGAAAAGTCCGCGGACCCTTATCTATTTTTTACGAGTTATGGACGAGGTGATCAGCTTGATATCGAAACTAAGAACAAGTATCAATACGTTTTTAGATTTTGGAAAACGTTAAAGGAGTCTGCCAGTTGGCTGCTTTCAAAGCCGAAGTTAACAGTAAGCTTTACAAGTTACTTTTAGATCTACAAAGTCTCGCAATTTCAACGAGAGCGATGAAGTGTTTGTTTGCTTCCATCCACTCACAATAAATTAACTATGCAGTGGAAAAAGGGCCCTATACAGTTATCAAATAGAGTGGATTAATTAGTAAAAGGGAAAAAATAAGTTGTATCATATAAATATGTTAAAGAAATTCTTTAGTAGTGATAGTGAGCATGATACTTAAAATACAAATTTGCCAAATTTGTATCGTGGATGACGAGCGATAACCAACGATGTGTGGCCCTGGCCGGTTGGATAAACCTACTACAAACTTTAACAAAAATCAGAATTTGAGCAGAAAACAGCAAATGGATGAGCTACTTGCAAAGTATTCAGATGTTTTTTTCCGATGTGCCAGGATTAACAAAGACCATTAGCTTAACTAAATCTGACGAACGAAACGCCCGGGCATCGCAAACCTTACCCCCTGCCGTCATTTTAAGAAAATCCTTTGATGAGGAATTAGAAGCTCAGACTGGATGACATTGAACTATCTACTTCCCCCCTATGTTCTCTGGAAGTCTTTGTGAAGAAGGCAGATAATACATTAGATTCTGTGTGGACTTAAGATCACTTAATGAATTAGCCCAAATTTGAGCCGAGCCAATGCCCGGGAATAGATGAAGTTCTAGGTAATTTCGTAGGTGACAAATATTTTTCAGAGATGGATATCTGCAAGGGATACTGGCAAATACCATTAAACGACAAATCGAAACGGTACACAGATTTGCTACTTAATAAAGGCTCAATGCATTTTACTAAAATCCCATTGGGTTAAAAACGGGCATGCGCGACATTTGGGGGTTTAATGAGAAAAGTCCTAGTAGGTCTTAGAAAAAAGAATTTTTACCGACAACATGTATTTCATAACCCAAGTTGGGAAAATCACATCATGACTTATGCTAAAGCGTTTACGTGAAATGAAGTATTTCAGGTTTATTAAAATATCTTGTAGGGAACAACCATAAAAACAGAGTTCAAGCTATACTTGATATGCCTCTACCAAAAACTAAAAAGAACTAAAGATCTTCATTGGAACAGTTTCCATTCTACCGCAAGTTATACCAAATATTGCTGAATTTTATCTCCCTCAATGTACTTTGAAGAAATATAAAATTAATAAGTAAGAATGGAGTGATGAACAAAATTCTGAACATAACATCTTAAAAGATAAACTACCCCGTGATAGAATCTTAACTTACCAGTTTTTATTTAAAAAGTTCTATTTAAGAAACTGTTGCATCTGACACTGGTTAAGTGCCATCCTGTTGCAAGATGTTGATGGAGTGTTGATGCATATTCCATACGCTAGCCGAATGTTAAAAAGAAATATGCGAGCGGGAGTGCCTCAGCATTTTATGGGTTATAAATAAGTTCAGAAGTTATTTGTATGGACTGGAATTTATATACAGACAGATCATCAACCTTTTGCCTACTTGAGAAAAATGAAGAATGAAAATGGCCCGACTTATGCCTGGTCACTGGCTTTGCAAGAATATTCATTTAATTTTAGAGTATATTTAAAAGGTAATGTCAACTTTGGTGCTGACGTTCTGAGTCGTTGTCTATAAAAAAAAGTGAAACCCACCTTTTAACTTAAATGTAAAATTTAAGTTAAAATGGGGGGCTTTTTGTACAGGGTTTCGGTGGTAGTTTCCCTCTTCTTGAGGTTATTTTATATTTGTTATGTGTGTTGGTTGGACGAGTGAGCCCCCTTTCCTCCCCCGAACCCCAATCCGAACCTTCTTCGGCATTTGTAATATTTTAAAATATATATAATAAAATATAATATAATATATATATAATATATATATATATATAAAATATATATGTAGTATAATATATATTATTAATGTATATATATTATGTAATTTATATATAGTATGTATATATATTATAATTATGTATGATATATATATATGTATTATATATATATGTATCTATAATATTATGTTTATAAATTATAAAAATGTATGTATATTATATTATGTATTTTAATTTTTATGAGTATAATATATAGATGTATAATATATTGTAGTAATATAATTTTATATATTAGTATATATATATGATGTATATAAATTTTTGTATGTTTTATAATATGTATGATATAAAATATAGATGTATATAAATAAAATATGATGTTTATATATAATAAATATGTAGTAAAACATTAATATATGTATGGTTTTTAAAAAATAAATATATGATGTATTTATATATGCAAATATTTTTTATTAGTATATATGGATAAATATTGTTGTATTATTTTGATAAATAATGTATTTTGTAATACATAATTATGTATGTATTATATATGATACAAAAATATGGTGTATAATTCATACATTATTAGTATGTATATATCAACTATATGTATTATTATATAACATATATGTATTATGTATGTAGTAATTTTAAAAAATATTGGGATGATGTATATATCATAATAAGATTATGTTAAATCAACATATAGTAGTTGTTATATACAACATATATGAGTATGATATTGCATACAAATGTATTAGATATATACTAATATGTGTATGTAGTATATTAAAATACATATGGTAGTAGTATATTACATATTATGTGATGTATTTATATATACATACAATATAATATAATATATAATATATATATATATACTACATATATGTGTATGTAATATAATACTAAGTAGATGTAGTATAATACATCATATGGTTGATGTATATATACATACATATATATGTTTGTATAACATACATAAATATGCATGATGTATTAATATTAGAAAGGTTGAAGAGATGATATCTTCACAATACAAGAGATGTTTTTGACCGGTTTCGTTGCGTAATGTATTTGACGAAGACGCAATCGAAACCGGTCAATACATCACGTATTGTGAAGAATTCATCCTCATTATACCTTTCACATTGTCAAATGAATACGGTACATATACATATATTATGATTGATTTAAAAATATACATGTATTGTATCACATCATCATCATCAAGGGCTAACGCCGACGGGGGCGCATGGCCGCTTTCCACCCTTCGCTTCCAGCCCCCGAGGACCCTCGAGGCGAGTCTCCAGGCAGACACACGGCCCATCTCTAATTCCTCACGACAGGTCACGTCGAGCTGCCCAAGCCAGATCTCCAGGTCGCCCACAGGTCTCCTCCACCCAGGTTGTCTTGCAGAGAGACAACCTGATGGGCAGGGTCGTCCTCAGGGAGGCGAGCTAGGGGGCCCCATATAGCCTGAGTTGGCGATCCGGATTATGCAAGAAACCCAAGTCCCATGCCAGTTCACGGTGTAACCGCGGTGGGACACGTGGGTCCTGCCAACTGTACCCATGATCCGGCGAAGGGACTTGTTACAAAAGGCATCAAGTGAGACTCCAAGACACTGGATATGGAGATAAGGACTACGTACCAAGGTATGTTAAAACTTTCTGTAACTTCAACGTCTTCGCCGAAAAGCTGGATCAACTGAACGGGTTCCCCTAACAGGCCCCCAAAGTCCTGGATCTTGGTCTGGTCCAGGAGACCTCTAGGCCTAGGGGCTTCGCCTCATTGCTAAATGCATCCAGAGCCGCCACAAGTGACCCCAAAGGCTCATATAGGATGGCAACATCGTCGGCAAAGCCCAAGGGGTCTGAGATCTTAAATTGCCTTGTGTTGCTCCACATGACTTTGGCTAGTAGCTCTCCCCATTGTCCAGTCCATACAAGTGTTGAAAAGTGTGGTGCAAGGGGACACAGCCTTGCCTCCCCTGAATTAACAGGGAAGAAGTTCGACATACCCCCACCACACTTTACAGCACTTTCAGTACCAGTATAGAGGCTTGCTATCGGGCCCAAATAATCTGTGTCGGAATTCCCCTGAGCCTCAGGATCTCCCATAGCGATTCCCGATGCCCCGAGTAAAACGCCTTTTGAGGTCGATGTAGGCTGCGAGCAACCCACGACCAAACTCACGACGGCTTTCCCACAATTACTCAAACGCTAGTATATGGTCTATTGTGGATTTTGCCAGGAGTAAATCCAGAATGCTCTGGTCTCTGATGCCTCAGTAGGTGGTTGCGGATCTGTTTCAGAAGAATGTGGGCGAGAGCCTTGCTGGTATGTGAGCAGTGTAATGCCACGGTATTTGCTACAATCCCTACGATCCCCTTTCCCCTTCCAGAGAGGGATGACCACCCCCCTTACCCAGGTCAGGGGGAATGGTACCAAACTGCCAAATTGCAGTCAGGACTGTATGCAGGCCCTGAGCCTTTTGCAGTTCAGCAGGGATATCACATATGCCTGCAGCTTTCCCACTCTTCAGCTGGAAATCGCCAGCAAACCCTTTTGTTAGGGTAGGAGGTTCCTCGCTGATGGGTGGGTCCGGCACAGGGACTGAGACATCGCTTGCATCCAAGCTATCTGTTGGTACAACTGTTCAAAATACTCAGCCCAACGTTCACGAACCCCAACACGACCTGAGATGATCCGTCCATCTGCTGATCGGACTGCAGTCATCTGTGAGGAGAGCTTAGGGTTCAGTTTTCTCAGGGCTTGGTGGGCAGGGCGAGGGTCATTTACCAAGAAATGGCCTTCGATCTCCTCAGAAAAGTTTCCCTGATGAACTGTTCCTTGTCCCTTTTCAGCAGTGTCCGAGCCCTAGCACCATGGAACGATGCAAGACTTGATTCCCATTCAGCGAGACTTGCGACACGCTTCAGTGGCCTCTAATGTCTCCCGGGAAAATGGAATTGCCTTGTCTTTGGGCCCTCCGCCAATGGACTCCTGAGCTGCTTCAAGTGTTACACACTTGAAGAACTCCCACAGAGCAACTGGGTCTGTCAGGTTGCTGGTTTCTGTGAATCGGTCAGAGACTGCCATGGTGAACCCACGGGCACACTCCTCCCTTAGTCTGTCCAGGTGAAACACCTTAGGGTGGCCAGTGGAAGGACGGTGAGTTTTGAAGTGGACCCGCAGAGTAGCTACAAGCAGCCTATGGTTGGTACCACAGAACTCGGCAATCCGGTAAACCCTACAGTTCTGGAGGAAACCTCCATCGCGTGCTAACAAGAATGTTTGGGCGATCTCCTTGGCCACTGTACCCGTATCGCTGTACCAAGTCCAGCGATGCGGGTTGGGGTGCTGGTACCTGGAGCCAGAGATCCTCATTTTCTGGGACCTAGCAAAGTCCTGGAGAAGGAGGCTATTCTCGCTGCTGGGATCAGCTCCCGAGCCATGGGGGCCAACAGACATCTCGTTTGCCAGCTCGGCACAGCCGAAAAACCGCATTGAAGTCGCCCAGAACAATGCGAAATTCGCCCGGGGGCCAAACGTTCTGCCACAGATGCGAGTTGGCGCTCTTTCACATCGATTATATTTAAAATTTGGGAGGAGCGTATACAGCAAAAGGGACATGAAGCCAAAAGCATGCTTCAGTCTCAAAGCTTAATACGCTCATCAAAACCGGTTTTCACCTAACTACGAGGGCTGAAACGACTGGAGATGGCTATGGCTACACCCTGGAGGTGGTGAAACCCTCGTTGCGACCCAAACCAGTAGTAGGTGTAACCACCCACACTGATCGTGCCGCTACCAGGTCTTCCTCACCTCTGAGAGGGCAGCCACCTCAACTCCCAGTCGCTTCAATTCCCCCGATAGCAGAGGTAACTGCTAAACCTGCTGCAAGGACCGGATGTTCCAAGCACCTACCGGAAAACACGCCTGAGATTAAGCATTGGGTGGTCACTCCGGGTGCACGCCACCTCGCCACCGCCACCAACACAGCCCCAAAATAAAGGGGGTCGGCAGGCTGTGGGGAAACCGGCCCATCCACCTTGTGGGGTTCCGAGGGCTTTGCCCCCAAGCTTCATGGTGGGTTGGTGCCTGCGGGGCGCAGGCGGGGCGAGTAACTCTCGTTCCCGTCCTGCATCCCGACATTTGCCCTCCCAGAGGGAAACCCCCCCGCCCGCCTTACTTGCTGGGGGGAGGGGTCAATACTCCTCCCCCCAGCATTTCCATTTACCCGAGGGCGTTGCCCGAGGGTCATTCTGGGGGGAGGAGGACTGGCAAGGCCCACCTCCCCGAGCCGCCCCATTACCCCAGGGTGGTAGGGGGCAGGAGTTGGTATGAAGCCAGGGCGGGGTCCACACGCCGGTGGGCCATAACTCCGTTATCTTGGGGCCTCCTGCTGCTCAAGATCCCCCACAGATTTTGCCTGGGACCGCAAGGTGCCCAGTTACCCATGGGTGGCCACGAGGAGGGCACTGCAGAAGAGGAAGAGGCTGTGGCCTGGCAGGGGGAGACTTATGCAAAAGCTGCTCCCTTTTTTGCATGAGTAGCCAGGGGTGGAAGCTGCAAGCGAGAAGGCATGCAAGCACTTAACACTATCTAGGCTATCACACCATCGCTTTTACATCACCATGCGCGTGAAGCACCCCCCAACATAATATGTATATGTATAAAATACATACATATATGCATGTATGTATATATACATATACTTTGTATGCATGTTTGTATATACATATATATATGTATGCATGTATGTTATACATATATTGGGATGCAGTATTTTATACATATATATATATGCATGTATGTATAACTATATGTATATGGATATATAATATATATATATATGCATGTATGTATAACATATATATGTATGTATGTATGTATAACATATATATATATATATATATATATATATATATATATATATATATATATATATATATATATATATTTTGCTACGCCAGTAGGTCTTTGTCTCTGTGCAAAAACATGTGTTAACATGAAAAGGATGACCTGGGCAGTGTTAACATGAAGGGACCTGGGCAAAGGGACACAACTGGCTGTGAGCGGAGGGCGGAGGAACAAGCGTGGAGACGCAGTTGGGTGCTTGCTCCTGTGAAGACCTCATGTGTGCCCTGTGACTGAGATAAACCTTGTTTTGCCCTGTTATAAGCGTTTTTGTGCTGTGTGACATGCGGGTTTTCCCCCGTATTGTGCCTATAGAAAAGTGTACGGGTAAATAACTTGTGGAAATAAAGGAAAGACAGTCATCTGTGTTTATTTTGTGCCCTGCCCAGCCACTTGGCGTTTCCCCTGTTGTTTTCTGGGGACGCTGTGGTGCTCGGTGCCTCTTGGAGCTGTTCCCGTGTTCACGACCCGTATATAACACGCCGTCTGCTAGCCTGCCTTGTGTTTGGGGGCAAAAGAGGACGAGGCGGGTCGGCGTAACAATATATATATATTAACATAATATATATA
>NC_051399.1:16451731-16456731 GCF_015228065.2 Penaeus monodon | reverse complement strand
GTATGTTGTATATACATACATATCTATACATACACAAAATATTGTGTGTGTGTGTGCGTTTGTGTGTGTTATACATATGTAGTATATGCATGTATACATATCTATAATGTATATACACATATATAGATATGTATGTATATACATATAATATATATACTGTTTTACATGGGTATTTATATTGTATATGATATGTATACTGCATATATATGTATGTATATATGTAAGTATGTATATACGTATGCATATACATATGTATGTATATGTAGTACAGAATATATATATATATATATATATATATATATATATATATATATATTTTATATTAAAATTATAATATATATACAGAACATGTACCTGCATGTATGCATGTGTATGTACATATATATGCATTCATGTGTATATATACATATATATGTATGGATGTATGTATATACATATATATGTATGCATGTAGTATAGACATATATATAAGTATGCATGTATGTATATACATATATATGTATGGATGCATGTATGTATATACATATATATGTATGCATGTACGTATATACATATGTATGCATGTATGTATATACATATATAAATGTATGCATGTATGTATATACATATATATATGTATGTATGTATATACATACATATATATGCATTATATATAAATATACTAATATATATGTATGTGTATATACACATATATACATATATATGTATGTATATATACATATATATATACACATATATTGTATGTAGATATACATATATATATACATATGTATATAAATATATGTATAATAATGTACATATACATGCATTATATGTATAATATGTACTATGTGTATCTATACATACACATATATGTACATATTGATATATGTATACATACCTACACATATATGTATACATATGTATATATATAATATATACAGATATATGTATGTATATATACATATTATATACATATAATAACATATAGGGTATGAATATACATATATAAAATTATGTGTATGTATACATACATATATATGTAGGTATAAACATATATTTACATATTTATGTATGTATATATACATATATATGTATATATAATACAATACATGTATTATATGTAAAAGTATATATACATACACATAACATTGCAATATATGTAATATACATTTTGGATGTTTATATATGATATATACATAATACATATAATATGTATGTTATATACATATATACGAACCATATGTATATATACATATATATGCAATTATACATACATATGTATGTATAATACATATACACACAATATGTATGCATGTATACATATATATGTATATATATGGTATATATACATTATAATATAAAAAAATATATACATACATATGTATGTATATGTACAATATATACATATATACAACATATTTTATGTGTATATACATTTATACATACATAGTAGGTATAATACATATATATACATATATATGCATATGTATTTTAATAACATTATATATACATATTTTTATGATATGTACATATATATGTATATATACATACATATATATGTATATACACAACACAATATTTTATATATATATATATACATAATATATCTTTATAACTGTATAGATGGATATATGCATACATATACATCTATATATATGTATATATAATACATATATTTATTTTGTATATATACATACATATAATGTATGTATATATAAAAAATAATATATTGTATGTATATATACATATATATGTATCTATATATACATATATATGTATGTATGTATACATATAATCAATAATATGTATGCATATATACATATATATAGATGTTTTATTCACATATATCTATCTATATATATATGTGTATATTACAAATATACATTGTATATATGTATCTATGCATGTATAGTATTTACGTATGTATGTATATATACATAATATAGAAATGTATGTATGTATATACATACATATCTATACACACACACATGTATATGTGTGTGTGTGCGTTTGTGTGTGTATAGAAATGTATGTATTTGGATGCATACATATCTATATATGTATATAAAACATATATATAGATATGTATATACATACAATTATACACACATATATATATGTGTGTGTGCACGCGCGCGTTTGTGTTTGTATATATATGTATGTATATACATGCATGCATATAGATAGACAAATATATATATATATATTTATATATATATTATAAAATATAAAATAATATATATTAGTATATTATATGTGAATAGATATATATATATATAATATAGTATATATATATATATATAAAAATATATATATATAATATTAACGGTGGGTAATGTATACATATGTGTGTTTTATAATAAATTACAAAATACACACACAATTCATAGTAATATATATAAGATATATATATTTTATAGATATATATTATATATATATATTATATTATATTATATATATATGATATATATATATATATATGTATAAATATAATAATATATATATATATATATATATATATATATATAAAATGTATATATATAAAATTATATATAAAATATATTATATATATAATCTATTAATATCTATTTTATTTTATATTTAATATATATATAAAATATAATATATATATTTTATATTAATTATATATGTAAGTATTATACATATGCATATACATAGTATCTATATGAGTACAGAAATATATATATATAATAATATATATATATTATATATAATATAAAATATATATATATAATATATATATATATATGACATATGTACATACCCATATATAAAATGATGGTATATTTACCCAGTAGATAGATAGGACTGACAGACTATATATACATATATATATATTTAGAATAATATATATATAATTACATATATTTTTTATATAGTATATATATATATATATATATATATATAATATTATATTATATATATATATATTATATTATAAATATATATATATATGAAACATACATGAAATATTGTACATACATGTATAAATTATATATATATAATATATATATAAAAAATTATATATATTATAAATTATTAATATAAAGCATAATGTCTGTAATATAAGAAATATAATATATATAAGAGATATTATAGTAGAATAGATATAAGATAAAATATAAAATATATATAGATAATAGAATAAAAAAACACACACCACACACACACACCCCACACACACACATCACCCCATTAATATATATATAATATTTTATATTAATTATAATACTATAATGTAAAACACACCACACACACCACACAACACACACACACACACACCACACACACACACATATATATATATTATATATATTATATAAATATATAATATATATATTAATATATATATCCCTCTCCCGACGGGGGCATGTACGTACATGCCATGGCAGGCTGGACTATCTGCCGGGTGGCAGTTATAATGCTATGTGCATGTATCGTATTTGGGGCATGCATGGCCATGCCATAATTTTTTTTTGTTACAATTACGGCAAAATATTTTTTGCGACTGAAAATGTGATTAAGTAGTTTTTAAACACTTTTTTCATTTTTCTTATACTAGGTATTTCATACAGGCTTCTCGGGCTTCCGAGGTTAGCGAAAAAAAAATTACGTCGGTAATCGACTAATTGGAAGAGATTTTATATAGCATCACGAAGCGATGATGTACAACCACCTGAAAATACCGATATGTATTTTGGGAAAAAAAAAAAAAAAAAAAAAAAAAAATCCAAGGACGGAACATCTTACATACTTGTACGGACTCTAACTCGATTGCTGTGATTATGGGAGTGGACTCATGCAATTGCATAAGGAGACACGCGAGTCAGAGGACGAGCAGGATGGAGATGTTTACGGAAAAAGGGAGAAAAAAAAAATATATATGTAATTTATAGTTGTTCTTATGCTCTTCTACACCCATTTATACTCTATAACCTTCCCTTTTTTTGGTTGTTTGTTCTGTTTTTGTTCCTTTTAAAATAATCACCATATTTCTTTACCATGATTTTTTTGGTTGTTTTGTTCTTGTTCCTTTTCTTAATTTTTAATTAGTTGCATTCATTTTAGTTAATAAGTTTAGTTAATTAATCGTCCCTCGTTACTCTCCAAAAACATAAATAAATAAATAAAAATGAATAACTAAAAATTTTCAATTACACCTCCTCTTTTAATCAATTAGTTATTATAAAAAAAAACGATAAAAAACATAAAAACGTAAAAAAAAAGAAATAAAAATAAAGTAAACAAAAATAAATATATATGATTATATATTATTTTAAAAAGGTGTTTAATTAAAAATATAATCATTGTTCACATATTTTCGCCAGCAAACAGTAAGACAACAGAATTACGATTAACGCTTATCCCTCTCCTAGAAACTCCAACATGAAGGGGAAATATAAAACGCTTTAACCATGCAAGGGGTTTTCGCCCCCCCTACTTTCTAACCTCTAATTCTTTAAATTTCAGCACTTTACCTTCTCCCCCCCCTTTGATTTCTTCACCTCTTTACTCCATTTTTTATCCTTACCCTCATTATACATCCATTTAATTTATTTAAGCACAGTTAAAATCATGTCAAAAAATGTATTATTTAAACTCGTGTCCAACTGAGGGGAGACGTGGAGGCAAGCTCCATGAAGAAAGACAGGACAGAGAGAAAACGGTTCGCTGTTATAAATGAGTATAAGATGTTTTGTCGAATATTACGTTTAACTGTAGAAAGCTTCTCATAGTCCAGGGGAACGAACATAAGGTTCATTGGCCATTTGGTGGTATAAGACTCACGAAAATGGGGGGAACCAGAGGTGGACTGATGTGTTGATATAATTTCCCTATGATTTGTTTGTTGTGTACAAATTTCTTATTTAAATGTTATGTATTAATAGTTTTGAACATATAAGTTTCATGTTTAAATGTTTATCTTGATGTAAGTATAAAATAATAATTGCCCGTTTTTTAAAGTTGTTTGTAAGAGCAGTATAAGCCTCCTCTGC
>NC_051399.1:16427008-16451631 GCF_015228065.2 Penaeus monodon | reverse complement strand
GTCCAAATTCTGCCAGAATGCGCCTAGGTTACCACTTTTCAGGCAATCTACAAACAGTAGAAAGTGAAGAGGGGGGTCATGCATTGCGGCGAGCCGAACGCCACACTTGTACATTACTTGGAGAATTGTGTGCACACGCAATTCCTGAGACAAAGCCAGCAGAACACAGCCGTCGTGCTGGTAAAGAGATTGTGCGAGATGCCTACACCACGGCTACAGGAGCGCCTGCTGGCAATCCCACCGCCACGGTAAGCACCGAGTGTCAGAAAACCAAATGAGACAGCCATAAAAGGCTGACACAGGCCGGGCCATAAGTGAAAGGCCCGGGCGAAGCCAGAACTTAGCAAATCTCAAGCAAGCAAGACGAGCGTGCGGAGCGCCTCTGCCTGGGTTGAAACAGAAAGAAAATGGTAAGCTCAAATTTGATGCTGCACTCTGTGATGTATTATTGATAATGACTATTATGATGAGGATATTAAAGAGGATATTATTGCACCTAGCACTAGACTAAATGAATTTGCGTCTGTATATATATATATATATATATATATATATATATATATATATATATATATATATATATAATATATATATATATTATATATATATTATTTATTTATGTAATGTACATATGCATATTTTCTTTTCAATTTGGGATATGTAATGTGATATAATATATTCTACATCTATGACCATAATGTGATCTAAGAACTATCTCTCAATACTTCGGCAATATGGTAAAACATGTGAACATTTCACTAGATCGTCATGCTCTAGCAATATTGAAAATCTACACTTCTTGGGAAAATGCTTTTATTATTATTGCGGCCATGGGGATGTTTTATATTCCAAAAGACATTTTCTTGGCGTACTTTCTCTAAAAGAGAGGTAATTGCTTCCGAATTCCACATTCTTTACAGAAATATGACGAGAAGACGTTCTTCGTCTTCGAAAAATATGCGCGCTTGTTTATGTTCGTTCCTCAAATGAGGATACAAGATATATTGCATTGTTTTTCTTTTATTTTTAAATAATAATTAATATAAGTATATATATCATTATTTACAATTATAATTAATAATTGTAATTTATTTGTGTATATATTAATTTTAATGCATAAATATATAATTAGACATGCCATGTATACTATAGACTCTCAACGAGTATGACTTTTCCACTGGAACATCGATGGATCGACGGGTTGCCCATCGCTTCGGACGAGTAGGCAAAAAAACAGTGGAATGAACCAATCGGTGGGCAAAATCCACTCAAAATGATTAGATTTCATGAATCGATGGCCAGTGTAACCACACCTTTAAGAAGAACGAAACTCAGGTTTATCTTTCGTATGCCTACGCTTTTGCTTAACACATTTCATTGTCATGGACAGGTAACAATAGTCATTATTGTTTCTATTGTATCATTTATGCTTTAGCCTTCAAAAGTGTTCCATGACAAATGAGATACGGGAATCATCTCAGACAGATTCGTGCTTTGTTTACAGAATGTGTTTGAATGGTCAAAAGAATATTACGGAAAATTATATTATGTCTACGTGATCAGTTTACCTCTTGTGTACGTATAATTGACTATGAAGGCATAAACGCGTGCATTCTGTTAAATGCAAATAATACCAACTAACAAAATGTGACATATTCAAAATATTTAAAGGAGTGTGACGTCCGAAACCGATGTCGATAGACCAAGGAAAAAGTATGATCGGAGACGCTTAGGACCCGCGTATTTTCAACTGATTTCGGTAGTTCTAAATCGTTTTATTTGCAATTTTAAGATGTTGATAGCGAAGAACTTGTATACACTGCTATTTATAATATCAGTAAAACAGTGGTTGATCATTTAATATAATTCATAAGTAAAATCAGATTCGTCAACTTAAGCACGATTCTTAGGAGAAGAGGAGTGGAGTCGAGCCTTTGGCAAAGGTGGGGGACATTGGCAGCGTTGCTGTCGGGACCGGTCTGGGGAAGTGTCGCGACTGAAATTTGCGACAGTTTCTAGTGTCGTAAGACAGTTTTTTGTCAGCGGAATAAGGCCTTTGTTCACCCATAATGACCCAAGTACCATGCATATGTTCATTCTCATGGACATGCACAAACATCTTTACATATGCTCCCATGCATATGATATGCATACACACTCCTACATTATACACAAATACACATATACATGCATACCCATATATGCGAACACACACATGCGCACACATCTGGTACACATACTTACGACTATACTTATACATACAAATATAGCTATACGTATGCAGAGGCACGCGTGTATGCGCACATACGTTTGAGTACACATAGTGCTCACCCACATATGTAGGGCATATACCTGTATATGCACACACACACACACACACACACACACACACCACACACACACACACACACACACACACACACACACACACACACACACACACACACATATTTATTATATATATATATATATATATATATATATATATATATATATATATACACATAAACATATACACATATGCATGCATGCACACACATGCATATATACATATCATCATCATCATCAAGGGGCTAACGCCGACGGGGGCGCATGGCCGCATCCACCCTTCGCTTCCAGCCACGAGGATCCCTCGAGGCGAGTCTCCAGGCATGCACACGGCCCATCTCTAATTCCTCACGACAGGTCTCGTCGAGCTGCCCAAACCATGATCTCCTAGGTCGTCCACAGGTCTCCTCCACCCAGGGTTGTCTCGCAAAGAGACAACCTGATGGGCAGGTTGTCCACAGGGAGGCGAGCTAGGTGGCCATATAGCCTGAGTTGGCGATCCCGGATTATGCAAGTAACAGGTCCCATGCCAGTCTCACGGTGTAACCGCCAGTTGGACACGTGATCCTGCCAATTGTACCCCATGATCCGGCGAAGGGACTTGTTACAAAAGGCATCAAGACGAGACTCCAAGACACTGGATAGCGTCCAGGTTTCGCTTCCATAGAGCAAACTGGCAGTATCAAGGCCTTGAAGACACGCAGCTTGGTCCTTCTGCATAGGTACCGACATATCCAAACGCTCTTGTTGATCGAGTACATGTTGCCAGACCAATCCGTCTACTGACTTCCTGGTCTGACAACCCAGAGATATGGACTACGCTACCAAGGTATGTAAAACTTTCTGTAACTCAACGTCCTCGCCGCAAGCATGGATCGACTGAATGGGTTCCCCTAACAGGCCCCCAAAGTCCTGAATCTTGGTCTTTGTCCAGGGAACCTCTAGGCCTAAGGGCTTCGCCTCATTGTTAAATGCATCAAGAACCGCCACGAGTGACTCCAAGATCTCAGATAGGATGGCAACATCGTCGGCAAAGTCAAGTCTGAGGTCTTAATATTGCCTAGTGTTGCTCCACACTGACTTTGGCTAGTAGCTCTGCCCATTATCCAGTCCATACAAGTTGTTGAAAAGTGTTGGTGCAAGGACACAGCCTTGCCTCACCCCTGAATAACATAATTAATTAATATATGCATATACATACATATACATACACAGATACACATGCATACATATACATATACTCGTATACATATACACACTACATAAACACACATATACGCATATGTACACTCATATCTACATATAGCATACATATACATACACTTACACACACACGCACACATATACATACAAATACATACACACATATACGTATATACACATATAGGCACAGATATACATATCTACGTATATATTGGTTCTCTTCATACACACCACATGGTCACGTACACATACACACGCATACACCAGCGTATTTCCGTACGTACGCACTCACACTCGTGCACAATATTTCAACATCGTCTGCATGAGCGTACACCAAAGTTGTAGTGGTAAAAAAATCGCTGGGGAACGTTGCCGCAAACTTGGTTTGATTCTATTTTTATACTGCGCCAATACCCCCCCCCCCCACATGAGACCTAAATAAGAAAAAGTCGAAAATTTTAAGCCATAATGTAAGATAATATATTGAGATACACAGAAGATAATAACACAAAGAAAATTAATGTCACTTACATTGGGGCAAATATCTGTAGACCTAGGCTTCTTCAAAAATGCTGTGATCTTCGGAGGAGAGCATCGCTTCCGCTTCTTCGCACTCGAAGGCATAACAACTAAAAGGGGAAAACTCTGACAGAAACTTACACAATAAAAAAATGAAGCAGGAGACGATCGCACTCGCAAACTCAAATCAATGCCAAATATTCAAGATGGCTGACAAAGTGCTAAGGGATAGTTGAAACATGTGAACTTGCGCCCATAGAAGTTGCGGTTTTCGGGTTGTCTTTAAATGGTGGGACTTGCAAAATGGTGGAAAAAGAATAATATAATTTTTTTCTCCCTTAAAAAAAAAATATAAAAAATATATTTTTTTTTTTTTTCTTTTTTTTTAATCATATTTTTCGCGTACTACACAGTTAAATTGCCAATTTTTCACAAAATTACGGAAAAATCGCTGGGAGAACGCGTTCCCCTCAAAAAATCGCTGGGGGAACGCGTTCCCCCCTCAAAAAATCGCGGGGGGAACGCTTTTCCCCGCGTCCCCCCCCCCACTACACCCTGGCGTACACACGCACTCCATTATATGAACCCATGCATTATAATTTTGCATAAATTGTAGACTTGTAGCAGAGGGGTTGAAGGAGGCGGGTATGTGGGAAAGGAGGATTTATGACGATTTTAAAGAATGGGTAAGGATAGGGTTTGGGGTTAAGGGAGTTGAAAAGTGTTTTTTGTACGGGCTATTTTTTTTCTTTTTTTTTTCTTTTCTTTTTTGGAGGTGTCGCATTCCTTACGATTGCTAAGCCACCGGCCATCGCTTGAATTACGCTTTGTGAATGCTTAGTTTATCTGGCGGATCTTATGTTGAGTGGCTGATTATATTTGGCTGTTCATTAGCAAATCTACTTGAGGGAAAACTGTGCTACCTGCGATTTACTGGTTACTCGGCGACCGGTGAGGCTTGTCATTTTCTAATGATTTCGTAATTTGTCATTCTTTTTGGTGGGGAGTGATTTCTTTTTTTCTGCTGATTCTATCTACTGTGGCACTCTTGATGAGCACTGGGACATGAACTTAATTACCATGGTATGGAACCTAGCATTCCTAGTTGGCACTTTCTGGCATCTATATTAGTTTAAAGGTCCACGTATGTATGGTCCAATATTGACTTTTTGGGCGGGGAGCATAGACTGTTATAGTCTAAAACCCTATAAAAGAAGAAAGAAGAATTTTATAGACTTGTGAGACATATGGATGAATTATTTCTATTTTGGTTCAAAGTTTGGAAAGAAGAGTGGGAAGGAAGAATGGGGATAGGGGAAGGAAAAGGGGGTGGAGGAAAATGAATTTAGGAGAAGAAAAAGGAGCCTGGGCTTAACCCAGATACGGGGTAAAGCTTGGGGTAATAGTTGTAGTAGGTTCTTTGAAAGGAGGAAAAGGGGGGGGGGTGGCCCGCACCCTCTTAAATTTTTTGTGTTGATGCTGGTGTCCTCGGCGTCGGGGTTTTCCCCTCCGCCTCACGAGGCTGCAGGGGAGGGCGGCCGACCTACTGTTGGTGCATAAGTACCAGTACCCTGCGACCTTGAGCACGTGCCCACACTGGAGGTCGCGCGCTCGCGGGGGTTCTCCAGTGCGGGAGGTGGGTGAGGGCGTGCAGCCCGGGACCCCGTTATACCGAACATTCTTGGCTAACCAAAGGGTTGGGATAAAAGTTAACAGTTTATGTACCATCTGTGGTGTGCTCTGGGCGCGGGCCTCCTGGACTGTGACTCCAGGGCTATCCCTAGGCTAACCTATGCTGTTGAAGCAGGTTGAAGCTCGGAGGTGGTCGCTAATCAGGGGCTGGCCATTCCCGTGTCGACAGAGGTTCCCCTTCGTCGGTAAACAGGAGTTACGGAGAGGCGCGGCCCTGGCGGCCGTGTCAGGATTGGATTAACCGCCACTGGCCGTGACTCTTCTTTCCTCGCTCGTATAAATCCTTACGACAAAGGATTTATGGCTTTTATGGTCCCTGCCACGAGTACTAGCAGCCGGAAACCGAAGCTAGTGGGATGGTGGGGTTTAAAAAAGAACGAGAGAACACAACAAAACAAAACTGAACAAAACAAGGGATAGGGGAAAGGTGAAAATAAAGGAGAAAAGGTGGCTTCTAAGGATGCGGCCAAGCCTAAAAAACTGCATCCACTCTCGTCCCATGCCAAAGAAAAAAGATCGTGGCCCAATCTCGGTCAGATGTAATAAATCGTCACAGTCTATCATAGAGTCAGCGCTTTATTCGAACAAGCTGGACTTTGCGCTTGTTAGGTGCGCTGTTTGTGGGGAGTACAAATGGTGTGTATGTGAGGAGAGGTATAATCAGTGTTTGTATAGATGCAGCTTCGTACGTGGGTCCGCACTTTTTAAATCGATAAAGTGAATGTAAGGTTTTTTCTTGCCAAGGCGGCCTTTGAATTTCTATGCAAGTGAAATCGAAAGTAGATATCAAAGGTTAAACCAAGGATGGTACAAGAGGATTTGATTTGGAGATGTGCTTGTAGTCTATCGAAGGCGCTGAGGTAAATGTCGGAAGGAGGAAGTTTTCTTGGTCTTACAAGAGAACTTTTGTTATTGTCGCGTTAGTCTTGATCCCGCATTTATGTTCCCATCTCGAGACGGTGTCGAGTTCGTCTTTAAATGCGCTGAACGACACCTGAAACTGCATTGTGTCGAGCTAAGAACGTACAGTCGTCAGCATAGAGGATAGTGAGTGAGTCTGTGTGCCATTTGGGTATAGGGTGCAATACAGCAATGCTGAATAAAAAAAAGTTTACAAGTATATATTTTTCTGTTTTCACTTCTTATATTTTGAAACTTGTAAAAAAATTAACTAAGTCCATCATGGACCCCAAAAAGCCTTTTGGTACCCTAGGCCTGTTCTCGCTCTCTCTCTCTCTCTCCTCTCTCTTCTCTCTCTTTTCTCTCTCTCCTCTCTCTCTCTCCCCTCTCTCTCTCTCCTCTCTCACTAAGGTATTCTGAATATCTGCCCCTCTTCCTCGCGCTCCCTCAGTGGTGATGTGGGCCATTCGTCATGTCTGATTAGTTGTGTCATATATTCCTTTATTTTTTTTTATAATTGTAATGTAGAATTCGCTATGTTAAATTCAACAATTACTAATTATTAATACGCGAGAAGATACTCTGAAAAAATTGGAACTTCTGTTCCCGATTTCTAGTCGAAATAGGACGATGAAAATTTGAAGAATGGCCCACTAATGGTAAAATTATGAAAAACCCCCTTTCGGCTAAAAATCTCGGTAAGAAAAGTTGTTTAAAATCCCCCAAACACAGCGACAATTCCTACATAGGAATTTTCATCTGTTTGATATTAAACAATGTTCACGGCATGTGTATTTCGCAATGAAAATAACTATATGCATTATAATGACTTGATATTTTATAGTGCATACATGTAAACATGTACATACTTGAATACAAGCACTGTGAAGATATTTTGTTATTCTTAATTTACTGACTGTACATCAACATAACTCGCTCTGTGAATTCATAACATTGTAAACTGCATTATATGTTGTTCGAGAAATGACGGATAGCTTAGCTTTAGCTTTTGGCCAATAGTAAAGAGTTTCCATTAGTCGAGGGAAAGCGATTGGCAGAGCGCACCCCCGCCGCTGAGCATGCGAGGTCCCGAGTGCGCAGGCCACAGCACTGTCTGCACAACCAGGCCGCACAACACTCTAGAGGAAAGTGTGCAGTTTATTATTGCTAACTTGGAGCATACAGGATTTTAGAAGATGGCAGCCAGTAACGCAGCGTGAGTTATTCCAAATAACATTATGAAACAAAAATATATTGTATAGAGCAAGTAAGGCGTGTTTGTGGCACATCGTCTGCCTGTTGCATAGATGAACTACGGAAATTTATAGGCATTGATTATATTGATAACTGCTTTATTTCATTCCGAGGAATGATTCGGACTGCAGAAGTATCTAATATTGACTAACACCACAAGATACAAATGAGATATTAGATTACGCATAGTTATTTGCTCAACAGGTAATTGTTGAAAATAATAGTTTTTGAAATATTTTGAAAACAAACGCATACAGAACACACACACACACACACACGACAGACACGACACACACTACACACACAACACACAACACACCACAACACACACCACACACACACACACAACACAGACACGCACACACACCACACACACACACACACACACAACACAACACACACACACACACACACAGCAACACACACACACACACACCACACACACACACACAGAAAACAACACACACACACACAAAACACACACACACACAAAACACACACACACACAAAACACACACACACACAAAACACACACACACACAAAACACACACACACAGAAAACACACACACACAGAAAACACACACACACAGAAAACACACACACACAGAAAACACACACACACAGAAAACACACACACACAGAAAACACACACACACAGACACACACACACACACAAGTACACACATACACACATACACATACACACACATGTACACACACACACACACACATACACACACACACACACACACACACACAAACACACCCACACAGAAACACACCCACACAGAAACACACGCATACAGAAACACACCCACACACAAACACCCACACAAACAAACACACACCCACACACAGAAATACACACACAGAAACACACCCACACACACAAACACACACACGCACACACAGAAACACACTACACATGCAGAAACACAACATACAGAAACACACACACACAGAAACACACACATTCAGAGTACACACACACAGAAACACACACATTCAGAGTACACACACACAGAAACACACACACACATGCGCACAAAACACATACACAGAAACACACACAGAAGCACACACAAAAAGAAACACACAGAAACAGACACACACCCTCAAACAGACACACACACAAACCAAAACACATACAGAAACACACATATACACAGAAACACACATATACACAGAAACACACATATACACAGAAACACACATATACACAGAAACACACATATACACAGAAACACACATATACACAGAAACACACATATACACAGAAACACACATATACACAGAAACACACATATACACAGAAACACACATATACACAGAAACACACATATACACAGAAACACACATGCACACAAAAAACACACACAAAAGCACACTCACACACACACAAAAGCACACTCACACACACAGAAACACATACACACACAAACACACACACACACAAACATACACACACAGAAACACACACATGAACGCATGCACATGCACACACACACACACACACACACAAGCACACACACATGAATGCATGCACATGCACACGCACACACACACACACACACATACATACACACACACATACATACACACATACCCACACACATACACATATACCCACATGCCCACACACAGAAACACACACATGCATGCACACGCACACACACACACACACACACACACACACACATACACACACACATACACATACATTCACACACATACACACACACATACACATATACACATGCTCACAACACACACACACATGCATACACACTCACACATACACACACACACACATGCATACACACACACATGCATACGCACACACACACACACATACACATAAACACTCACACACAAACACACACACACACATACACATAAACACACACACAAACACACACACACACACACACACACACACACACACACACACACACACACACACACACACACACACACACACACCCATGCACATACATACATATATATGTATATATATATATATATATATATATATATATATATATTATAATATATATATAATATATATATTATACATATGCAGGCACAAGGTTGAGGTAAAAGTAAAGTTTGGATCATTTTATTATTTCACCTAGCCAATGTGGCTTATATTTTTTTGGGTGATATATGTATAGCTTTGATTTACCTTGTACTGCTTTCCTGTTATAAATGTCTCATTTTCGATTGTTGCCTACCCAACCCCCATCAACGCTAGATGGTCTTGGGGAAAATGCGGAAAATCAAAACAAAATGTGTTTCAAATGAGGTCAAAATCAACATAGTTAGAATAGAAATTTGATGAAAAGGCACACCACTTCATTTCTACCAGCAGCAGCTGCAGTAACAGCCATGGGTAGTTTAGCAGTGTTGCCAATGATCTGCTACATCTAACCAACCAAACCTAACGATGTAACTGTTATGAAATAAAATATTTCCAGGTAATTCCACTATTTTTGCTAAATGTATTGGATCGTTGGCAACACTGCCAACCTCCCCTTAACTCCAAACACAGCCCAGAATGTAATGTGTGCCGTCTCATTGAATTGATGATGCAATATTGTTTATTTTCAAATGTATATCACCAAATATAAAAGAAAAAGAAAGAAAATTCCCAGAAGTCCCCAAGAACGTCTTGAAAACTAGATATTTGTCAAGGGAAACTGCTGAAAAAATCAATCGAAGCACTACATGTATCAACAAAAAGCCACATTTCAGAAAATCATTGGTTGGGTGAAACTTTAGCTTGGCTGATTATTAAAATGAGGACCACATGAAGACGGAGTATATCATTAACCTTAACACCTAAAACAGCACTTAAGTGCTTAGTCACTGATTTAATTAGTAGACCTACCTGACCTCATTTGCTTTGCCCCATTGTTTTTGTTATTATCAGCATTATTATTATAGATATTGCTAATGTTATGATTATGTTAATGTAATCTACTGTAAAGACAAAAATATGATTTTTTCCTTTTTTTTTTTTAATCCAAGGAATAGGGTAAACAGTTAAGATTGGTTAGGAGCTTCTATGTGTTCGAAAAAGGTAATTCTTTACCATACAGACTTTTTTTCTTCTTTTTCTTTCTTTCTTTCTTTCATACAGACTTTTTTTCTTCTTTTTCTTTCTTTCTCTTTTTTGAAGAAGCTTTGAGTGGGCATTTCCATGGGGCATAGAGTACCACCACCAATCTTCTTCTTTCTTCTGTTATAGGGTTTCAAACTCTTTCTGTCTATATCCCCTGGATCCTTTTTCTTTAATCTTCTTTCTTCTATTATAGCATGTCTATAATTCTTGTTTTTTGTAAGAATATTTTGGTATGTCTTAATATGTAAGATTTTTGATCTTCTGGAAAATCTCCTGTGATCAACAGTTTTACATTTGGGTTATTAATTTTTATTTTCTTTAATGCTTCCAACAGTATCACTCTGTTTGAATTAAATCTTGGACAATGAAGGAATATGTGTTCCTCTGTTTCTTCTTGATTTTTACACCATCTGCAAAAAGGATCATTTTCAATTTTGATTCTGTTTAGATGGTGCTTTAGTCTTGTGTGTTGTTATTAGTCTTGTAATGCATGTGCCTAATTTTCTGTTTTTTGATCTTGTCCATGGTTGGGGATTGATGTTTTGTATGTAATAATTTATTGTATTTTAGGGCATTATTTAAATATTTTCCCAGTTCTTTAGGTTTTGTCCTTAATTCCATTTGTTATGTTTATAATGTCTTTGGTCAGTTTAAAAGTTTCTTTTGAATTATGAGCTGTTTTTGCTGCAAGATCTGCTATTTTGTTACCCTTTATATTTGTATGTGCTGGTATCCATTGTATTATTGTTTTTTTGTTTGTTTTCTGTCAGACTAAGAATTGTTGATTGTATTTCAAATATAATTTGTTTGTAGTATTTGGGGTTTGTGTTTTGTATGCAGTGTACTGCTGATTTAGAATCTGTGAATAATACCGAGTTTTTCAAGTTATTGTTTTTAATATATCTTAATCCTGCTTTTATAGCAAACAACTCGGCTTCTATTACCGAAAGAAACCCATTCTTTTGGTAATTTCCAGGTTGTTGTGATATTTTTGTCTTTAACCTTTTGCCGACGGGTGGCATGTACGCACATGCCATGGCATGACTGGACTATCGGGTGGGGGCATGTACGTACATGCCATGGTTTTTGTATGACCATGCCATTAATTTTTTTTTTTTTTTTTTTTTTTTTTTTGTTACAATTATGGCAAAATAATATTTTTTTGCCACTGAAAATGTGATTAAGTAGTTTTTAACACTTTTTCTCATTTTTCCTATACTATGCATTTCATAAAGGCTTCTCAGGCTTCTGAGGTTAGTGTAAAAAAAATTACGTTGATAATCGACGCATGCTAGGGTGATGATATAAGCCCCTGGCAGCAAGGCTCGGACCACTATGAATACTACCCATCGGGAAAGGGTTTAAAATAGAATATAAAAAGATCATTGGAAAGGAATCGAAAGTGATAACCACTAAAGCAGAGAGATAAACTAATAAACCTGCTTGACACCATAAATCTAAACAAAAAAATAACAATGGAAGAGTTAAAAAAAAAATAAACAAAACCAAGAATGGGAAGGCATATGGGCCAAATGAAACTACATATGAATTTTACAAAAAGGCTCCAGAAAACATATTGGATTTTTCAAAACATTTTAAAATTCATTTGGATAGTCACCTTTTTGCCATAGTTCGTTAATTTCTTTTAGAATTAGTCTTAATATGTTTTCTGGAGCCTTTTTGTAAAATTCATATGTAGTTTCATTTGGCCCATATGCCTTCCCATTCTTGGTTTTGTTTATTTTTTTTTAACTCTTCCATTGTTATTTTTTTGTTTAGATTTATGGTGTCAAGCAGGTTTATTAGTTTATCTCTCTGCTTAGTGGTTATCACTTTCGATTCCTTTCCAATGATCTTTTTATATTCTATTTTAACCCTTTCCCGATGGGTAGTATTCATAGTGGTCCGAGCCTTGCTGCCAGGGGCTTATATCATCACCCTAGCATGCGTCGATTACCAACGTAATTTTTTTACGCTAACCTCGGAAGCCCGAGATGCCTTTATGAAATGCATAGTATAGGAACAATGAGAAAAGTGTTAAAAACATTAATCACATTTTCAGTGGCAAAATAAAAAAAAATATTTTGCTGTAATTGTAACAAAAAAAAAACTCATGGTCATACATACCATGGCATGTACGTACATGCCCCCAGCCGATAGTCCAGTCATGCCATGGCATGTGCGTACACAACACCCGTCGGGGAAGGGTTAAATAAAGCTAGTTTATCATTTGTATTTGTTATAGGGAGATCGTTATTTATTATGGGATAACTTTGGTTTGATATTTTACCAGTTTGCTTCTTTATGAAATTCCAAACTTTTTTTTGTTGGGGTTTTAAAGTCCAAATCATTACAGAAGTAATGATTTGGCTTTTTTCTTTTCTGTTTCTATTGTTTGTCTACTTTGTATCAAGAGTTTTTGTATTCTATTTCATTTTCTTTATTTGGATTTTTCCTCCATTTGTTAAAGGCTTTGTTTTGTTTCTTTATTATTTCATTATAAGTTTCATTCCACTGTGATTTATTAGGTTTGTTTTGTTTGTTGAAGTTGTCAAATTTGAATCATTTTTCTCCCATTTCCTATAGCATACTTGCTATTATTGGGAGAGTTTTTGTGTCTTCAATCTTTAACTTAGACAGTTCTTTTTTATATTTAGTCCATCCCTCTTTCATAAAAAGCCATTTCTTTTCTTTATTTTTAGAAGGACTTTGACTATCTTTAATTTTTATTATTATTGGTAAATGGTCTCTATTCAAATGTGGACCTGATATTATTTCAAAATGACTTAAGTTTGGATCTTTTGCCTATAACTGGGTCAAACCTTGTTGTTTGTCCTGGTGGTATAAGTAATATTTCTACTTTACTTGCTAGAAAGTCAAAAAGGGTTTTCCCCGTTTTGTTACTGAATTTAGGATTTAAATTTGATTCCCATAGTGGGTGACGAGTGTTTAGGTCTCCCATTATAAGTTTCGGTTCATCTATTTGCTACAACTAATCATGGACATTCTTTGAAATGTATTGTCCTTTTATTGTTGTTATCATATTTACTGAAAATACATTCCTTACATATGTCATGCATTGTATAATGTGTACACACATTTTTAGATTCAAAATACTTGATTTATCCTCATGTTGTGCATGCAAAACACCTACTGGCGGCAATTTTAACAGTTCTGTTGTCACATACTTTTCTTCTTTCTTCATTTATAGGGTTTTTAGACTTCTAATGTCTATATTCCCTGGATTCCCTGGATGTGTCGTAGTATGTAGTGCTTCTTAGCAGGAGGTTGATTTTCCCTTGTTATATGTAGAGGGATATTGGGATTAGTTATTTTGATCTTTTTTAATGCCTCTAATAATTTAGTTTTTTTTTTTATGGAATCTTGGGCATTGCAATGTTAAGTGTTCAATAGTTTCTTCTGGATATTGGCACCATCTGCAATTTGGGTAAATTTTTAAACTTTAGTCAGTGTAGGTGCTTTTTCAGTGTTGTATGTTTAGTTAGTTTTCTTGTGAGACATACATCTAATTTTCTGTTTTCTGATCTAGACCATGGTTGTGGTGTGTTATCTTTGAGGTAATAGGTTTTTGTGATCAGGATTCTTTGTAACTGTTCTTTCTATTGCCTTATACTTTTTTTCTTATGTCTTTTATTATGCTGTTAGTATCTTGGGAAATAATTATGGAATTTTGTAATTCATGAGCTTTCTTTGCTGCAAGATCTACAATTTCTTCTTTCTTGTTATATGGTTTTAGACTGTTGTCTATATCCCCTGGATCCTCTTTTTTCTTGTCTTCTTGTATTTTAAATTATATCAATTAATTTAGTTGTTTGTAGGAAAATCTTTGTGTGTCTCAGTGTGTAGTACTATCAGAAGATTTATATCAATATCTTTATGTTCACTCGTCTTAAAGCATGCTTTAGTTTTGTTCTGTGTGAGTTGATCTTGGGCAGTGTAATAACATATGTTCTATAGTCTCTTCTTGGTTTTTGCACCATCTGCAGAAAGGGTCATTTTCCATTTTCATTCTATGTAAGTTGTTTTTTTGTGTTTAAGATTCTTTTTAAATTTGATTCCCATTGTTTGGTATTTTTTATTTGATTTCTTTTATGATACATGTGGTATGGGCATGGGATCATTTATTTCATGGGCTTTCTTTGCAGCTAAATCAGCAATTTCCTTCCCTTTATATTTTTATTTGATGGAATCCACTGGACCATAATCTTTTGTTTGTGTGTTGAGAGAAAGTATATTTGTTTTTGTATTTCAAATACAGTTTGTTTATAGCTTGATGGTTTGGGATTTTGTTAGTTGTAGTGATGATTGTGAGTCTGTTAATATTACTGTGTTAGTCAGTTTGTTGTTTATTGCATAAATTAATCCTTGTTTTATGGCAAATAATTCTGCGTGAGTGATTTCTATTTTTGGAGGTAGTTTCCAAATAGTTGTTATATTTTTATTCTGGATGAAAATTGCTGCAGATGTTGATTGTGGTTCTTTTATCTTTGAGCCATCAGTGAAAATTCTATTAAAGTTTTTATAGTTGAGGTTTATTAACTCCTGATATTGTTATTGAATAATGATTTGAGGAGAATTTTTGTTATGTTGTCCATAAAGTTTTTTTGTATACTCTGAGATATGCCATGGGGGTATTGGGGATATATTTGATATCACATTTGGAGTTAGGTCTAGATTTAGATTTGTTCTTGTTTCCGTAGCTCAGTGTTTTAGTGATCTTCTGTCTCTTTGAGGATTATATTCATTTTGTATTTTATTATTTGTTGCTTTACTGGTGTTGTATTTGGCTTATTTAGGATTTTTGTTAGTTGTATACATTCAAGTTCTTTTATTCTATTTGTTAAAGGTGGAATGTTTGTTAATACTGGAGAGCTATGATTGGAGTTGATCTAAGACATCCAATTGCCAGTCTTAGTACTTGATTTTGTAAAATTTCTAGTTTTCTTAATTCTGTTTCTTTTGCTGCTCCATAGATTGTTATTCTGTATTAAATTTTTGGTTTTATATATATTTTATAAAATTTTAATAAAGTTTCTCTGTTTGCTCGCCAGTTTAATGAAAATGTTTTTTTCATTATAATTATTCTACTTAACCCTTTGCTGACGGGTGACTTCCCGATGCGCAAGCCCTCTCTCCCTGGTGGTATTCATAGTGGCCCGGGCCCCGCTGCCGGGGGCTCATATCATCACCCTAGCATGCGCGACTGCTCATGCCCAATACCAGCATCCCTTGCCTTTTCTTTGTAATACGAAGAACCTGTGTTGTATTTTCAGTATTATTATTTTCTAAGGTCTCTATTTGCCATATTTTCTGATAAATCAAGAGTGTAGGATATTTTTGTTGTTATATAGACTCCATAGTTGATCATTATTCGGTCTATAGTCTGAATAGAATAAGCAGTGTGTGGTATCATGGAGTTGAAACCGTAGTTTTTTTTTTTTTTTTTTTTTTCCAAATTATTTTATAAGATAACTTTAGTTTCAACAGGTTTATATTATCACTTCCATATAGATATAATTTTATGTTCAGTGTTTTTATAAATGTGTGATTTTTTTTTTTTTTTTTTTTTTTTTTTTTTTTTTTTTTTTTTTTTTTTTACCAAAATACATATTGGTATTTTCAGGTCGTTTTACTTCATCATTTCGTGAATATTATATAATATCTCGGCCAATGTAGTCGATTACCAACGTAATTTTTTTACGCTAACCTCGGAAGCCCGAGAAGCCTTTATGAAATACATAGTATAGGAAAAATTCCGTAATTGCAAGAAAAAACTCATGGCATGGCCATACATGCCCCGGAATACGGGACATGCACACCATAGCATGTATGTACATGCCACCCGGCAGATAGTCCAGGCATGCCACCCGTCAGCAGAGGATTAGTATATCTGTTTTTAGATTTTCTATGTGGTTTTTCCATTTTTGTTTGGGGGCATTTAATGTTAAGCCAATAATTTTATGACTTTGAGTATATTTAAGTTTTATATTAACTATTCTTCTTATTGTTAATTGGTTTATCTTTTTGTTTGAAAACACATTAATTTACTTTTTGTGAAGTTTATTTTCAAATCCCAGTTATTGTCCCATTCTTTTAGCCTTTGTAATTCTACTTCTATTTTATTGGAAGCTTCTAATAGATTTTTGTTACTTGTTAGTAGAGTTATGTCAGCTGCTTATATTATTTTCTAAATTTTTTTTCAATAATTTTAGGTCATTTAGCAATACATTAAATAGAATTACGCTTATTGGTGAACCTTGAGGTACGCCACTTTGTGTTGTTCCTTTTTCTGATGTTAGGTTTCCAATTTTTATTTGGAATGTTCTTTTTTCTAACAAGTTATACATCCATTTTAGAGGTTTACCTATAATTCCTAGTTTTAACATGTTTATTAATAATGCTTCCTGATTGAATGTGTCAGAAGCTTTTTCTAAATCAGTACATGCTAGCATGATGTATTTTTTTTTAAATGAAAGCTTTATTTATGTGGCTGTCTATTGTACGTAATGCATCAGTAGTATTTGTATTAGGTCTGAAACTTGTTAAGTTTTTATCTAACTTGTAATGTTCTAGCCACAATGTTAATCTTTTTGTTATAATATTTTCAAATAACCTCCCAATACATGAAATTTTACTAATAAATCTATAAGAGTTTGCTTCTGATGTTTTTTTTTTATTATTGGATTTACCAGTGCATTTTTTAATGAATCCGGATATTCTCCTTTGGACCAATGTGACTTAAAAGTGATTAATATTGACTCTAGTATATTGTTTTGAGCATTTTTGTAAAGCTCGTATGTAATTTCATCTGGTCTGGATGCTTTGTTGTTTTTGGCATTCTTAATTGCTGTTTTTAATTCCAGTAGGAATATTTCTTTATCTATTTCACTTCTATTTCTTAAATTAAATATTTTTTCTTTTTCTGAGTTTTTCTATAATATTTGTTAGTGACAAGTCATTTTTAATTTGTGGATATTCCATTGAAGTTGTTTTTCCTGTTAATTTCTTCAGAAAATTCCATATCTTTCTAGGTGGAGTTTTAAAATCTATTGTAGTACAGAACTTTTCTCATGGTTCCTTTTTTGCTCTTGTTATTGTAAGTCTAGCTTTTGCTAATAATCTTTATATTCTAATTATTTTGTTATTTTAGGCTTTCTCCATTTATTGAAAGCTTTCTTTTTTTTCTTTTATACTGTCTACTTTTTTTTTCCATCATGGTTTATTTGGTTTATCTTTAAATTCTCTTGTTTCCAAGTGAAAATATTTTAGAACCATATTTTTTATCATTTCTGTAATTTTATCAAGTGAAGTTAACCCTCTCCCGACAGGTAGTGTTCATAGTGGCCCGGGCCTCGCTGCCGGGGGCTTATATCGTCACCCTAGCATGCGCGACCACTCATGCCCAAAACCAGCATCCCTTGCCGTTTCTTCGTAATACTACGAGCATATATTGTATTTTCAGTTATCATTATTTTCTTAAGTCTCTATTTGCCATATTTCCTGATAAATCAAGACTGAAGGATGTTTTTATTGTTATATAGACTCCATAGTTGATCATTATTCGGTCTATCTTCTTCTTTTAACGGTAGGTTCATGTCTGAGCCGCCGTGGTCACAGCATGATACTTAATTGTAGTTTTCATGTTGTGATGCTCTTGGAGTGAGTACGTGGTAGGGTCCCCAGTTCCTTTCCACGGAGAGTGCCGGTGGTACCTTTAAGGTAATCATTCTCTCTATTTATCCGGGCTTGGGACCAGCACTTGACTTGGGCTGGCTTGGCCACCCAGTGGCTAGGTAGGCAATCAAGGTGAAGTTCCTTGCCCAAGGGAATAACGTGGCGGTCGGTGACTCGAACCCTCGAATTCAGATTGCTGTCGTGACAGTCTTGAGTCCGACGCTCTAACCATTCGGCCACCACGGCCTTATTCGGTCTATAGTGTGAATAAAATAAGCAGTGTGTGGTATCATGGAGTTGAAATCGTACGTTTTGTTGTATTGAATATTGCTTAGGGTTGGTGATCTAAATACTCAGTCTATGGTTGTTTTGGGATAAACTCTAGTTGTTTGTTTCTTTGGAGCTAACATTATTATATTATTATGACTTAGTCACTTTATTATACTTTCACCTGTTTTATTAATTTGTTTGTAACTTATATTATAATTCCAATATGGATGGTGAGCATTGAATTCCCCCATTATTAATTTTGGTTCTGTGATTTGGTCTGTATAGTATTGGAATTCTTCTGTTTTTATATCATTACTTGGGTTGTATAATATTAATATTGTCATGTAAACCCCCCCCCCCCCTTTTCCTTCTGATGCCAGTGTGGAGCAGTTCACGCACACAGACAAGTTCACAGTACTATGTGTCTCACGCAACTTACTATGTGACAGAATGCTGCACTCCTTTACTGCCTGTCCTACTGGGCTCGTCCCGCCTCCTTGTCCATGTCTTGAGCTGAGCCCAGTACACCTCTGGTTCCTGGCTACGGCCAAAGCGGCGTTGCAGGGCCCTCACAACACAGGCATATAATCGTATTTGGGCAGCAGTCCAATGTTTCAACACTTTCACAGACGCACCCTTTAGACTAATAGCAAGCTGGTATGCCTTTTCTTCATCGTCCCAGCCTTGCCTCCTAGCTGCAGCCTCAAACTGGGCCTGAAATGCATTCCATGAAACCTTACTCTCATACTCAGCTTGTCTCTTGTCGATTGTGGCTGCACGTGCCACACCTGCTATTCCAAGCTGGTCCTTTGGTGAGGGTGAAGGGAGAGAGGAAGGGAAGGTGGGCCCCTCCTTCAACAATGTGCTGTTGAGACCAGGAAGGTGACGCCACTTTTGGCGGGTCTTGTACCTGTGGTGCAATGTTGCATTTTACCAATGCTTCCTCCCGCATTGCTACCAAGACTTGCTGAGGCCCCTTCAAGCGTGACCATCTCTTGATGACAGGCCTCCACTTCCCTTGTCACCTCCTCCAGCTTTCCACTTCCCTCTTCACCTACTTCTTGACATGGGCACAAGTGTCATTTGTATAGTCATTAACCCGTGTCTCCATCGCATCCAATTCCAGCTTCATTGCGTCCTTTAATTTGTACATTGCCTGTAGTTGCCATACTGCTTGCTGTGCTCTCTCTTCAGTGGCTTGTGCTGCCTGCTGTTCTATTGTCTCACAAGTCTGTGACAGCATCTGTACTATTGTCTCCAAATCCACCCCTCCTGTGCCAGAGGATGGTGGGGGTAGTGTGCCAGATGCCCCTCCAGTGGACACTACCTGCTCTCCCGCCATTGCTGCGTGCCTTCTGTCATGTCATCTACCATATTGTCAGCCATCACGTTCCACCGGTGCAAAGGTCTCACTCACTGTTCTCACTATCGACCTATAGATCCCACTCCTGACACCAGTGTCACATAACCCCCCCCCCCCTTTCCCCTCTGATGCCCAGTGTGGAGCAGGTTACGCACACAGACAAGTTCCCAACACGAAGTGTCTCATGCAACTTACTATGTGTCAGGATGCTGCACTCCTTTACTCCCTGTCCTACTGGGTTCGGTGAGCAGCCTCTGAAGAGGGTTTACAGGGATGGCGGGGATATGAAATAACAGGCAGGTAGCAATCCACGGTTTATTACAGTCCACATTGTTTAGTGAAAAACAGGTCATGTCCGGGAAGGGCAGTCACTTCACACACACACACCCTGCAGCCAGCCAATCACGCAACACTTGGTTTGGCATGCTTTTTCATCGCCACCAACACACACATATACATAGTTACAAATACATTTCTGTAACAATATGTTCAACCACTTGTTTTTGTAGTTTATCTTTATTCCTAGAATTTCTTCTCTATCTTTATATCTATCTCTTAGTTTGATTTCTTTGAACTGTAGGTAATTTTTGATGCATATAGCTATACCTCCTCCCATTTGATTTATTCTGTCTTTTCTAATTATTGTGTAGTTATTTAAAGTGAATTTGTCTTTCTCTTTTAACTACGTCTCTGTTATGGCTATTATTCCTGGAGTTTCTTTGTGTATGAGATATGTTATATTTGTTTTCTTGTTCAACATGCCATGCCCACTGTGAGTTTACCTGTTTAATTGTTTTTACACATAGATGGCTACGCTTATATTAAGTCACCAATGAGCCAGTTACGAGTACTGCCTGTCTCGCCCATTCACCCTTTTCCTTGTTTTACAAAAATATTTTATGCTATCTTATTTTGTTGTTACTAATGTTTATAACATTATATTAATTCTAAACTTAACAATAAAAATAAAAACATCGATATTCATAGCACTAGTAAACAATTCGTTTTTCCCGCCAATACAAGGAAAGGTGAAATCAGGGAAGGTCACAAGATCTACTAATTGACTCCTTTGTGGCTAAGCACTAGCAGAGCCATCTATGTGCAGAGACATTTCACAAAAGTACAAAAAATGAGCACAGCATTTTCCCCATTTTTTATTCATTTTCCCCGTCAGCATTGGGTTAACTTCATTATGTTTTGAATTATTGATTTGTCTGAGTTTAAGTTATTTATTATTTTTGTTATCATCTTGAATATGTTTTTTTAGCAACCTTTGTCCAGGAAAAGTCCTCAGGATTTCTTTCATTGTTAACATTTATGCTATCTCTGTGCATTATTGGGGTCGGTAATGACCATGTAATTGGTGAATTTAATGTCTTTTTCTTTGTTTTAGATTTGTTTTCTTCTTGTTTGTGTTGTGTTTGTTCATTTATTTCTGTTTGTTGTGTGTTGTTTAGAGTGCATGTCTTTTTTTTTTTTTTTTTTTTTTTTTTTTTTTTTTTGTCCTAAAGTAAGACTTTGTGGTTCTGTCAATTTCTGTGTGTATGTTTGCGTTCTGTTGTCTTCTGTAGGTTGAAGTGATGTGCTTTCATGGGCTTGTGTATGTTTTTGTTTGTTTGTTTGTTTGTGTCTTTATATTTGTTTCTTGTGTTGCATTAATTTCTTTTTGTGTTAGGGGTTTTAGTTGTTGTAATTGTCTTTTTATCTCTAAGTTGTTTGGTGTTGTGTTTTCTTTGTTTATTTCTTGTGCTAATTTGTGCACTTTACATTCTTTTGTGTTTGGTAAATGGTTCTCATCACAATAGAAACAATGTGGGGTATTTTGGCAATCCTTAAAACTATGCCCATGCTGACTACAATTATTGCACCTTTTTTTGTTTTTGCAGGTTACTATCCCGTGTTTGTACCTTAGACAATTATGACATTTTGGTATAGGGTATAGAAGATGGATGGTTGCCCATCTTCTATTTGTGGTTACTGGTGTCTTTATCTCTTTGGGGAGAATCTGTTGTGGGTGTGAGTGCCCACAGGTATGGCTGGGTGCTGAAGTGAAGTTGGAGATCAACGGGGGAGCCGGCAGGCTCCCCAGTCGGCTAAGGACTGGGCAGTCCTTGTGGTGCTGCTGCTGTTGTCTGGTTCTGCTGGAGGATCGGGAATGCTGATCTCGTTTTTCGGCTCTGCGGCTTAAATACACTAGCGCTGTGTAAGCGCGCAGGGAACGAGGGGAGCCCGCTGTCCAATGAGCGCGGACATGGCTGTGGACCTGTGTGACCCAACCTGGGTAACTATGCTGAACTCCAGGTTGCGGGGTCGTGCTGCTACAGGTACTCCCCCTCCAGAGAGTGAGCAAAGCGAGCGAGCGAAATACCATATCGTATCACTCCGGTGGTCACCAGTATAGAAGATGGATGGTTGCCCATCTTCTATTTGAGGTTACTGGTGTCTTTATCTCTTTGGGGAGAATTTGTTGTGGGTGTGAGTGCCCACAGGTATGGCTGGGTGCTGAAGTGAAGTCGGAGATCAACGGGGGAGCCGGCTGGCTCCCCAGTCGGCTAAGGACTGGGCAGTCCTTGTGGTGCTGCTGCTGTTGTCTGGTTCTGCTGGAGGATCGGGAATGCTGATCTCGTTTTTCGGCTCTGCGGCTTAAATACACTAGCGCTGTGTAAGCGCGCAGGGAACGAGGGGAGCCCGCTGTCCAATGAGCGCGGACATGGCTGTGGACCTGTGTGACCCAACCTGGGTAACTATGCTGAACTCCAGGTTGCGGGGTCGTGCTGCTACAAGGGAATGTGTATTGTCTAATTTGGCAGCTAGTATGGCCTATAGCTACTCTTTTGGGTAAAGTCCCTCTAAAAGTGATTCTTAGTGATTTAGTAGGTATGCATTTATTTCACTTTCTCTGTCATTATTTTTTAAAAATTCTCTTTACATCTATTATTTAATTTGGATCATATCCTAATGTTCTTATTTTCTCTTTCATATTTTCTATATTTAAGTCCGTTTCAACTGGGTATATTGTTCCATAGGAACAGTTTGTGTATTTATTTGAAGTTGGCTGTTTACATATTATTTCCCAGTTTCCTAGTTTATTTAAAGTTCTTAATTTGGATATGTCTTTGATTTCAAATCTGAGGGCTTTACCTGCCCCTATCACTCTCAAGGAATCTTCAACTATGTATTTTTGAAATTCTGATTTGTTCATGGCTTTCATTAATTTTAGTGGTTGTTGGAATTAGTGGTTGCAGATCCATCTTTTTATTTAATTAGTACTACGGAATTTTCATTTCCTACCTCCATATTTGCTAGGTTTTTACTTGTTGGTTGGGGTTCTTCCGGTGTTTTCCATCCGGTTCTTTGTTTTTCAGTTGTTTTAAGATTAGGTTTTCTTTGTTATCACTTTCTAATTCTTCTCTTGTTCTCTTTGTTTGGTTTTCATGGTCCATGTATTGGATTGATTCAGGGTCTTCACCTGGATCAAAATTGAGATCAGAGTCCATAAGATTAGGATTTTCACTACACTCAAAAGTTGATGTTCACTCAACAGAGTTTCAATCCATTCTCATCTACCATTTCATTTCCAGTTATACTTTTATGCGCTGGGATCCATTGTATTGTGATGTTTTTGTTTTGTTTTTGTTAAAGTATGAATTAGTTTTTGTCTTTCATATGTAATTTGTTTGTAGTTTTTGAGTTTGTGATTTTTTAGTGTTAAGATTGCCAAGAGTGAATCCATAGTAATTACTGTATTTGTTAGTTTGGTAAGTTTTATATAGTTTAATCCTTGTTTTATTGCATATAACTCTGCTTCTATGATTTGAGTATTTTTTGGTAATTTCCAAATTGATGTGAGGTCTTTTGTGAAGTTGTCTATGAACTTTGTTACTAGTTTAAGGGAAAAATCATACCATGGTGGTACTGGAGCTTTGTTTAAATTCATATTGAATTTTAGTTTTTTTCAAGTCTCAATGACTTCATAGGTCCAGGATTTTTTATCTTTATTGTAAATGAATTCTCTAATCTTTTTGTTATTAGTTCTTTTACTGGTGTTTTTTTTTTTCCCAACAATTTTATTAGCTTTATACAAGCTATTTCATTTGTTCTGTCATTTTGCAATTTTTTTTTTTTGTTAAGGCTTGTAGTGATATTAATTTAAAGGATCCTGTTGATATTCTGAGAGCTGTGTTTTGTATTGTTTCTAATTTTTAAAATTCTGTTTTTTGCTGTTCGTATATTGCCAGACCATACTCTATTTTTGGTTTTACATAGATATTAT
>NC_051399.1:16393627-16426908 GCF_015228065.2 Penaeus monodon | reverse complement strand
GCCCGACCCTGCTGGCAATCCCACCGCCACGGTAAGCACCGAGTGTCAGAAAACCAAATGAGACAGCCATAAAAGGCGACACAGGCCGGGCCATAAGTGAAAGGCCCGGGCGAAGCCAGAACTTAGCAAATCTCAAGCAAGCAAGAACGAGCGTGCGGAGCGCCTCTGCCTGGGTGAAACAGAAAGAAAATGGTAAGCTCAAATTTGATGCTGCGCTCTATGATGTATTATTGATAATGACTATTATGATGAGGATATTAAGAGGATATTATTGCACCTAGCACTAGACTAAATGAATTTGCGTCTGTATATATATATATATATATATATAATATATATATATATATATATAATATATATATATATATATATATACACACACATATATATATGTGCACACATATATATGTACATATATGTATGTATATATATATATATATATATATATATATATATATATATTATTTATTTATGTAATGTACATATGCATATTTTCTTTTCAATTTGGGATATGTAATGTGATATAATATATTCTACATCTATGACCATAATGTGATCCTAAGAACTATCTCTCAATACTTCGGCAATATGGTAAAACATGTGAACATTTCACTAGATCGTCATGCTCTAGCAATATTGAAAATCTACACTTCTTGGGAAAATGCTTTTATTATTATTGCGGCCATGGGGATGTTTTATATTCCAAAAGACATTTTCTTGGCGTACTTTCTCTAAAAGAGAGGTAATTGCTTCCGAATTCCACATTCTTTACAGAAATATGACGAGAAGACGTTCTTCGTCTTCGAAAAATATGCGCGCTTGTTTATGTTCGTTCCTCAAATGAGGATACAAGATATATTGCATTGTTTTTCTTTTATTTTTTAAATAATAATTAATATAAGTATATATATCATTATTTACAATTATAATTAATAATTGTAATTTATTTGTGTATATATTAATTTTAATGCATAAATATATAATTAGACATGCCATGTATACTATAGACTCTCAACGAGTATGACTTTTCCACTGGAACATCGATGGATCGACGGGTTGCCCATCGCTTCGGACGAGTAGGCAAAAAAACAGTGGAATGAACCAATCGGTGGGCAAAATCCACTCAAAATGATTAGATTTCATGAATCGATGGCCAGTGTAACCACACCTTTAAGAAGAACGAAACTCAGGTTTATCTTTCGTATGCCTACGCTTTTGATTAACACATTTCATTGTCATGGACAGGTAACAATAGTCATTATTGTTTCTATTGTATCATTTATGCTTTAGCCTTCAAAAGTGTTCCATGACAAATGAGATACGGGAATCATCTCAGACAGATTCGTGCTTTGTTTACAGAATGTGTTTGAATGGTCAAAAGAATATTACGGAAAATTATATTATGTCTACGTGATCAGTTTACCTCTTGTGTACGTATAATTGACTATGAAGGCATAAACGCGTGCATTCTGTTAAATGCAAATAATACCAACTAACAAAATGTGACATATTCAAAATATTTAAAGGAGTGTGACGTCCGAAACCGATGTCGATAGACCAAGGAAAAAGTATGATCGGAGACGCTTAGGACCCGCGTATTTTCAACTGATTTCGGTAGTTCTAAATCGTTTTATTTGCAATTTTAAGATGTTGATAGCGAAGAACTTGTATACACTGCTATTTATAATATCAGTAAAACAGTGGTTGATCATTTAATATAATTCATAAGTAAAATCAGATTCGTCAACTTAAGCACGATTCTTAGGAGAAGAGGAGTGGAGTCGAGCCTTTGGCAAAGGTGGGGGACATTGGCAGCGTTGCTGTCGGGACCGGTCTGGGGAAGTGTCGCGACTGAAATTTGCGACAGTTTCTAGTGTCGTAAGACAGTTTTTTGTCAGCGGAAATAAGGCCTTTGTTCACCCAATAATGACCCAAGTACCATGCATATGTTCATTCTCATGGACATGCACAAACATCTTTACATATTGCTCCATGCATATGATATGCATACACACTCCTACATTATACACAAATACACATATACATGCATACCCATATATGCGACACAACACATGCGCACACATCTGGTACACATACTTACGACTATACTTATACATACAAATATAGCTATACGTATGCAGAGGCACGCGTGTATGCGCACATACGTTTTGAGTACACATTAGTGCTCACCCACATATGTAGCATATACCTGTATGTGCACACACACACACACACACACACACACACACACACACACACACACACACACACACACACACACACAATATGTATATATTATATATATATATATATAATATACACATAAACATATACACATATGCATGCATGCACACACATGCATATATACATATCATCATCATCATCAAGGGGCTAACGCCGACGGGGGCGCATGGCCGCATCCACCCTTCGCTTCCAGCCACGAGGATCCCTCGAGGCGAGTCTCCAGGCATGCACACGGCCCATCTCTAATTCCTCACGACAGGTCTCGTCGAGCTGCCCAAACCATGATCTCCTAGGTCGTCCCACAGGTCTCCTCCACCCAGGGTTGTCTCGCAAAGAGACAACCTGATGGGCAGGTTGTCCACAGGGAGGCGAGCTAGGTGGCCATATAGCCTGAGTTGGCGATCCCGGATTATGCAAGTAACAGGTCCCATGCCAGTCTCACGGTGTAACCGCCAGTTGGACACGTGATCCTGCCAATTGTACCCCATGATCCGGCGAAGGGACTTGTTACAAAAGGCATCAAGGCGAGACTCCAAGACACTGGATAGCGTCCAGGTTTCGCTTCCATAGAGCAAAACTGGCAGTATCAAGGCCTTGAAGACACGCAGCTTGGTCCTTCTGCATAGGTACCGACATATCCAAACGCTCTTGTTGATCGAGTACATGTTGCCAGACCAATCCGTCTACTGACTTCCTGGTCTGACAACCCAGAGATATGGACTACGCTACCAAGGTATGTAAAACTTTCTGTAACTTCAACGTCCTCGCCGCAAGCATGGATCGACTGAATGGGTTCCCCTAACAGGCCCCCAAAGTCCTGAATCTTGGTCTTGGTCCAGGAGACCTCTAGGCCTAAGGGCTTCGCCTCATTGTTAAATGCATCAAGAACCGCCACGAGTGACTCAAGACCAGATGGATGGCAACATCGTCGGCAAAGGCAAACGGCAGAGTCTTAATACTAGCCTTAATGCTTGTCTCCACACTGACTTTGGCTAGAGCTCTGCCCATTATCCAGTCCATACAAGTGTTGAAAAGTGTTGGTGCAAGGACACAGCCTTGCCTCACCCGAATAACATAATTAATTAATATATGCATAACATACATATACATACACAAATACAATCATATATACATATACCATACATATACACACAACATATACACCATACCATATAGTCATACATACCTACAAAAGCAACATATACATACATATATACACACAATGATAATACAATAGCACAGATAATACTACATATATGCCACAACACACATTACTACACATACACCGCATACACCAGCGTATTTCCGTACGTACGCACTCACACTCGTGCACAATATTTCAACATCGTCTGCATGAGCGTACACCAAAGTTGTAGTGGTAAAAAAATCGCTGGGGGAACGTTGCCGGCAAATTTGGTTGATTCTATTTTTATACTGCGCCAATACCCCCCCCCCCCACATGAGACCTAAATAAGAAAAAGTCGAAAATTTTAAGCCATAATGTAAGATAATATATTGAGAATACACAGAAGATAATAACACAAAGAAAATTAATGTCACTTACATTGGGGCAAATATCTGTAGACCTAGGCTTCTTCAAAAATGCTGTGATCTTCGGAGGAGAGCATCGCTTCCGCTTCTTCGCACTCGAAGGCATAACAACTAAAAGGGGGAAAACTCTGACAGAAACTTACACAATAAAAAAAATGAAGCAGGAGACGAATCGCACTCGCAAACTCAAATCAATGCCAAATATTCAAGATGGCTGACAAAGTGCTAAGGGATAGTTGAAACATGTGAACTTGCGTCATAGAAGTTGCGGTTTTCGGGTTGTCTTGTAAATGGATGGGACTTGCAAAAATGGTGGAAAAAGAATAATATAATTTTTTTCTCCTTAAAAAAAAATATAAAAAAATATATTTTTTTTTCTTTCTTTCTTTTTAATCATAGTTTTCGCGTTACTACACAGTTAAATTGCCAATTTTTCACAAAATTACGGAAAAATCGCTGGGAGAACGCGTTCCCCCTCAAAAAATCGCTGGGGAACGCGTTCCCCCTCGAAAAATCGCTGGGGGAACGCTGTTTCCCCGCGTCCCCCCCCCCCCACTACACCCCTGGCGTACACACGCACTCCATTATAATGAACCCATGCATTATAATGTGCATAAATTGTAGACTTGTAGCAGAGGGGTTGAAGGAGGCGGGTGATGTGGGAAAGGAGGATTTATGACGATGTTAGAATGGGTAAGGATAGGGTTTGGGGTTAGAGGGAGTTAGAAAAGTGTTTTTTGTATCTGGCTTTTTTTTTTCTTTCTTTTTCTTTTTCTTTTTTTGAGAGGTGTCGCATTCCTTAGCGATTGCTAAGCCCACCGGCCATCGCTTGAATTACGCTTTGTGAATGCTTAGTTTATCTGGCGGATCTTATGTTGAGTGGCTGATTATATTTGGCTGTTCATTAGCAAATCTACTTGAGGGAAAACTGTGCTACCTGCGATTTACTGTTACTCGGTGACCGGTGAGGCTTGTCATTTTCTAATGATTTCGTAATTTGTCATTCTTTTTTGGTGGGGGAGTGATTTCTTTTTTTTTTCTGCTGATTCTATCTACTGTGGCACTCTTGATGAGCACTGGGACATGAACTTAATTACCATGGTAATGGAACCTAGCATTCCTAGTTGGCACTTTCTGGCATCTATATTAGTTTAAAGGTCCACGTATGTATGGTCCAATATTGACTTTTTTTAGCAGGGAGCATAGACTGTTATAGTCTAAAACCCTATAAAAGAAGAAAGAAGAATTTATAGACTTGTGAGACATATGGATGAATTATTTCTATTTTGGTTTCAAAGTTTGGAAAGAAGAGTGGGAAGGAAGAATGGGGATAGGGGAAGGATAAGGGGTGGAGGAAAATGAATTTAGGAGAAGAAAAAGGAGCCTGGGCTTAACCCAGCATACAGGGTAAAGCTTGGGGTAATAGTTGTAGTATGTTCTTTGAAAGGAGGAAAAGGGTGGGGGGTGGCCCAGCACCCTCTTAAATTTTTTGTGTTTGATGCTGGTGTCCTCGGCGTGCTGGCTTCCCCTCCGCCTCACGAGGCTGCACGGGAGGGCGGCCGACCTACTGTTGGTGCATAAGGTACCAGTACCCTGCGACCTTGAGCACGTGCCCACACTGGAGGTCGCGCGCTCGCGGCGTTCTCCAGTGCGGGAGGTGGGTGAGGGCGTGCAGCCCGGGACCCCGTTATACCGAACATTCTTGGCTAACCAAAGAGGTTGGGATAAAAGTTAACAGTTTATGTACCATCTGTGGTGTGCTCTGGGCGCGGCCTCCTGGACTGTGACTCCAGGGCTATCCCTAGGCTAACCTATGCTGTTGAAGCAGGTTGAAGCTCGGAGGTGGTCGCTAATCAGGGACTGGCCATTCCCGTGTCGACAGGAGGTTCCCCTTCGTCGGTAGCAGGAGTTACGGAGAGGCGCGGCCCTGGCGGCCGTGTCAGGATTGGATTAACGCCACTGGCCGTGACTCTTCTTTCCTCGGCTCGTATAAATCCTTACGACAAAGGATTTATGGCTTTTATGGTCCTGCCACGAGTACTAGCAGCCGGAAACCGAAGCTAGTGGGATGGTGGGGTTTAAAACAGAACGAGAGAACACAAACAAAACAAAAACTGAACAAAACAAGGGATAGGGGAAAGGTGAAAATGAAGGAGTAAAAGGTGGCTTCTAAGGATGCGGCCAAGCCTAAAAAACTGCATCCACTTCTTCGTCCCATGCCAAAGAAAAAAGATCGTGGCCTAATCTCGGTCAGATGTAATAAATCGATCACAGTCTATCATAGAGTCAGCGCTTTATTCTGAACAAGCTGGACTTTGCGCTTGTTAGTGTGCGCTGTTTGTGGGGAGTACAAGTGGTGTGTATGTGAGGAGAGGTATAATCAGTGTTTTGTATAGATGCAGCTTCGTACGTGGGTCCGCACTTTTAAATCGATAAAGTGAATGTAAGGTTTTTCTTGCCAAGGCGGCCTTTGAATTTCTATGCAAGTGAAATCGAAAGTAGATATCAAAGGTTAAACCAAGGATGGTACAAGAGGATTTGATTTGGAGATGTGCTTGTAGTCTATCGAAGGCGCTGAGGTAAATGTCGGAAGGAGGAAGTTTTCTTGGTCTTACAAAGAGAACTTTTGTTATTGTCGCGTTAGTCTTGATACGCCATTTATGTTCCCATCTCGAGACGGTGTCGAGTTCGTCATTAATGCGCTGAACGACACCTGAAACTGCATTGTGTCGAGCTAAGAACGTACAGTCGTCAGCATAGAGGATAGTGAGTGAGTCTGTGTGCCATTTGGGTATAGGGTGCAATACAGCAATGCTGAATAAAAAAAAAGTTTACAAGTATATATATTTTTCTGTTTTCACTTCTTTATATTTTGAAACTTGTAAAAAAATTAACTAAGTCCATCATGGACCCCAAAAAGCCTTTTGGTACCCTAGGCCTGTTCTCGCTCTCTCTCTCTCTCTCTCTCTCTCTCTCTCTCTCTCTCCTCTCTCTCTCTCTCTCTCTCTCTCTCTCTCTCTCTCTCTCTCTCTCTCTCTCTCTCTCTCTCTTCACTAAGGTATTCTGAATATCTGCCCCTCTTCCTCGCGCTCCCTCAGTGGTGATGTGGGCCATTCGTCATGTCTGATTAGTTGTGTCATATATTCCTTTATTTTTTTTATAATTGTAATGTAGAATTCGCTATGTTAAATTCAACAATTACTAATTATTAATACGCGAGAAGATACTCTGAAAAATTGGAAACTCTGTTCCCGATTTCTAGTACGAAATAGGACGAGAAATTTGAAGAATGGCCCATAATGGTAAATATTTGAAAACCCTCTTTCGGCTAAAAAATCTCGGTAAGAAAAGTTGTTTAAAAATCCCCAAACACAGCGACAATTCCTACATAGGAATTTTCAATCTGTTTGATATTAAACAATGTTCACGGCATGTGTTTCGCAATGAAAATAACTATATGCATTATAATGACTTGATATTTTATAGTGCATACATGTAAACATGTACATACTTGAATACAAGCACTGTGAAGATATTTTGTTATTCTTAATTTACTGACTGTACATCAACATAACTCGCTCTGTGAATTCATAACATTGTAACTGCATTATATGTTGTTCGAGAAATGACGGATAGCTTAGCTTTAGCTTTTGGCCAATAGTAAAGAGTTTCCATTAGTCGAGGAATGCGATTGGCAGAGCGCACCCCCGCCGCTGAGCATGCGAGGTCCCGAGTGCGCAGGCCACAGCACTGTCTGCACAACCAGGCCGCACAACACTCTAGAGGAAAGTGTGCAGTTTATTATTGCTAACTTGGAGCATACAGGATTTTAGAAGATGGCAGCCAGTAACGCAGCGTGAGTTATTCCAAATAACATTATGAAACAAAAATATATTGATTATAGATGCAAGGTAAAGGCGTGTCTTTTTGCACATCGTCTGCCTGTTGGCATAGATGAAACCTACGGAAATTTATTAGGCATTGATTATATTGATAACTGCTTATTTCATTCCGAGGAAGTGATTCAGGGACTGCAGAAGTATCTTAATATTGACTAACACACACAAGAATACAAAAAGAGATATTAGATTACCGCAATAGTTATTTTGCTCAACAGGTAATTGTGAAAATAATAGTTTTGAAATATGTTTGAAAACAAACGCATACAGAAACACACAAAACACGCAACCACACACACACACACACACACACACACAACACAACACACACACACACACACACACACACACACACATCACACACACACACACCACACACCCCACACACAAAACACAGCACACACACACACACACACCACACACACACACACACACACAAAACAACACACACACACAAAACCACACACACCACAAACACCCACACACACAAAAAACACACACACACACAAAACACACACACACACACACACACACACACACACACACACACACCACAAAACCACCCAACAACACACACACACACAAGTACACACACCACCCACAAATCACACATACACACTACACAAAACACACATGTACCCCACACACCCCACACACGGTACACACACACACACACACACAAACACACACAATACCACACACAACCCACAATACCAACGCAACCAAAAACAACCCACCAAACCAAACCCCCACCACAAACACCCCCACAGAAACAAACCCACACAGAAACACACCCCAAAAAACACCCCCCACAGAAACCTTCACCAAAAAACACGCACACAGAACCACACAAAAACAAAAAAACACTCACACAGAAACCACAAAAAACCCCCCATACGAAAAACACCCACACCAAACACCCACACAAAAACACACCCCACACCGAAAAACACACCCAAACACCCCCCCCCCCCCCCCCCCCCACCACACAAACAACCAACACCCACACACACCACCCCCCACACACACAAACAAAACACCCACCACCAAACACACGCCACACAGAACCACTCATGCAGAAAACACAACAGAAACACACCATCAAAACACAAATACAGAAACACACACACAAAACACAACACATGCAGAAACCAACATCAGAAACACAAAAACACAAAACCAAAACTTCAGATACACACACAGAAACACACATTTTAGAGAAACAACACCAGAACACACACACACTCGCACAAAACACATACAAGAAAACCCAAAACACCCACAAAAAAACACAAAACAAAAAAACCCCACCCCCAACAGACACACACCAAACCAAACACATACAGAAAAACCAACCCCAAAACCAACACACACACACACACACACACACACACACACACACCACAGAAACACACACACACAGAAACACATATACACAGAAACACACATCACACAGAAACACACATATACACAGAACACACATATACACAGAAACACACATATACACAAACACACATATACACAGAAACACACATACACACAGAAACGCACACACACAAATACTCACACACACACAGAAACACATGCACACACAAAACACATGCACACACAGAAACACATGCACACACAGAAACAACATGCCACACAGAAACACATGCACACACAGAAACACATGCACACACAGAAACACATCACACACATACACACAGAAACACACCACACACACTCACACAAGCCACACACTCACTCAGCACACCACTCACACAAGCACACACATTCACACAAACCCACACACATACACATATACCCAATGCCCACACACAGAAACACACAATGCATGCACACACACACACACACACACACACACACACACACACACCACACACACATCACACACACACACACACACACACACACACACCCACACACACACACACAACACACATGCATACACACACACACATGCATACACCCACATGCATGCATACACACACATGCATACACACACACACACATGCATACACACACACACACATGCATACACACACACACACATGCAAACACACACACACACACACACACACACACACACACACACACACACACACACACACACACACACACACACACACACACACACACACACACACACACCCATGCACATACATATATATATATATATATATATATATATATATATATATATATATATATATATATATATATATATATATATATATATATTATATATATATATACATATCAGCACAAGGTTGAGGAAAAAGTAAAGTTTGGATCATTTATTATTTCACCTAGCCAATGTGGCTTATATTTTTTTGGGTGATATATGTATAGCTTTGATTTACCTTGTACTGCTTTCCTGTTTATAAATGTCTCATTTTCGATTGTTGCCTACCCAACCCCCATCAACGCTAGATGGTCTTGGGAAAATGCGGAAATCAAAACAAAATGTGTTTCAAATGAGGTCAAAATCAACATAGTTAGAATAGAAATTTGATGAAAAGGCACACACTTCATTTCTACCAGCAGCAGCTGCAGTAACAGCCATGGGTAGTTTAGCAGTGTTGCCAATGATCTGCTACATCTAACCAACCAAACCTAACGATGTAACTGTTATGAAATAAATATTTCCAGGTAATTCCACTATTTTTGCTAAATGTATTGGATCGTTGGCAACACTGCCAACCTCCCCTTAACTCCAAACACAGCCCAGAATGTAATGTGTGCCGTCTCATTGAATTGATGATGCAATATTGTTGATTTTCAAATGTATATCACCAAATAAAAGAAGAAAGAAAGAAAATTCCCAGAAGTCCCCCAAGAACGTCTTGAAACTAGATATTTGTCAAGGGAAACTGCTGAAAAATCAATCGAAGCACTACATGTATCAAAAAAGGCACATTTCAGAAAATCATTGGTTGGGTGAAACTTTAGCTTGGCTGATTTATTAAAATGAGGACCACATGAAGACGGAGTATATCATTAACCTTAACACCTAAAACAGCACTTAAGTGCTTAGTCACTGATTTAATTAGTAGACCTACCTGACCTCATTTGCTTTGCCCCATTGTTTTTGTTATTATCAGCATTATTATTATAGATATTGCTAATGTTATGATTATGTTAATGTAATCTACTGTAAAGACAAAAATATGATTTTTTCCTTTTTTTTTTTTAATCCAAGGAATAGGGTAAACAGTTAAGATTGGTTAGGAGCTTCTATGTGTTCGAAAAAGGTAATTCTTTACCATACAGACTTTTTTTCTTCTTTTTCTTTCTTTCTTTCTTTCATACAGACTTTTTTTTTTCTTTTTTCTTTCTTTCTCTTTTTTGAAGAAGCTTTGAGTGGGCATTTCCATGGGGCATAGAGTACCACCACCAATCTTCTTCTTTCTTCTGTTATAGGGTTTCAAACTCTTTCTGTCTATATCCCCTGGATCCTTTTTCTTTAATCTTCTTTCTTCTATTATAGCATGTCTATAATTCTTGTTTTTTGTAAGAATATTTTGGGATGTCTTAATATGTAAGATTTTGATCTTCTGGAAAATCTCCTGTGATCAACAGTTTTACATTTGGGTTATTAATTTTTATTTTCTTTAATGCTTCCAACAGTATCACTCTGTTTGAATTAAATCTTGGACAATGAAGGAATATGTGTTCCTCTGTTTCTTCTTGATTTTTCCCACCATCTGCAAAAAGGATCATTTCATTTGATTCTGTTAGATGGTGCTTTAGTCTTGTGTGTTGTATTAGTCTTGTAATGCATGTGCCTAATTTTCGTTTTTGATCTGTCCAGGTTGGGATTGATGTTTGTATGTATAATTATTGTATTTAGGGCATTATTAAAATTTTCCCAGTTCTTTAGGTTTGTCCTTTTCCATTTGTTATGTTATAATGTCTTGGTCAGTTAAAAGTTCTTTTGAATTATGAGCTTTTTTGCTGCAGATCTGCTATTTGTTACCCTTATATTTGTATGTGCTGGTATCCATTGTATTATTGTTTTTTGTTGTTTTCTGTCAGACTAAGATGTTGATGTATTTCAATATAATTTGTTTGTAGTATTTGGGGTTTGTGTTTTGTATGCAGTGTCTGCTGATTTAGAATCTGTGAATAATACCGAGTTTTCAAGTTATTGTTTTTAATATTCTTAATCCTGCTTTTATAGCAAACAACTCGGCTTCTATTACCGAAAGAAAACCCATTCTTTTGGTAATTTCCAGGTTGTTGTGATATTTTTGTCTTTAACCTTTTGCCGACGGGTGGCATGTACGCACATGCCATGGCATGACTGGACTATCAGCTGGGGGCATGTACGTACATGCCATGGTGTATGTATGACCATGCCATGAATTTTTTTTTTTTTTTTTTTTTTTTTTTTTTGTTAAAATTATGGCAAAATAATATTTTTTTTGCCACTAAAAATGTGATAAGTAGTTTTTAACACTTTTTCTCTTTTTTCCTATACTATGCATTTCATAAAGGCTTCTCAGGCTTCTGAGGTTAGTGTAAAAAAAATTACGTTGATAATCGACGCATGCTAGGGTGATGATATAAGCCCCTGGCAGCAAGGCTCGGACCACTATGAATACTACCCATCGGGAAAGGGTTAAAATAGAATATAAAAAGATCATTGGAAAGGAATCGAAAGTGATAACCACTAAAGCAGAGAGATAAACTAATAAACCTGCTTGACACCATAAATCTAAACAAAAAAAAAAACAATGGAAGAGTTAAAAAAAAAAATAAACAAAACCAAGAATGGGAAGGCATATGGGCCAAATGAAACTACATATGAATTTTACAAAAAGGCTCCAGAAAACATATTGGATTTTTCAAACATTTTAAAATTCATTTGGATAGTCACCTTTTTGCCATAGTTCGTTAATTTCTTTTAGAATTAGTCTTAATATGTTTTCTGGAGCCTTTTTGTAAAATTCATATGTAGTTTCATTTGGCCCATATGCCTTCCCATTCTTGGTTTTGTTTATTTTTTTTTAACTCTTCCATTGTTATTTTTTTGTTTAGATTTATGGTGTCAAGCAGGTTTATTAGTTTATCTCTCTGCTTTAGTGGTTATCACTTTCGATTCCTTTCCAATGATCTTTTTATATTCTATTTTAACCCTTTCCCGATGGGTAGTATTCATAGTGGTCCGAGCCTTGCTGCCAGGGGCTTATATCATCACCCTAGCATGCGTCGATTATCAACGTAATTTTTTTTACACTAACCTCAGAAGCCTGAGAAGCCTTTATGAAATGCATAGTATAGGAAAAATGAGAAAAAGTGTTAAAAACTACTTAATCACATTTTCAGTGGCAAAAAAATATTATTTTGCTGTAATTGTAACAAAAAAAAACACATGGTCATACTTACACCATGGCATGTACGTACATGCCCCCAGCCGATAGTCCAGTCATGCCATGGCATGTGCGTACACAACACCCGTCGGGGAAGGGTTAAATAAAGCTAGTTTATCATTTGTATTTGTTATAGGAGATCGTTATTTATTATGGGATAACTTTGGTTTGATATTTTACCAGTTGCTTCTTTATGAAATCCCAAACTTTTTTTTGTTGGGGTTTTAAAGTCCAAATCATTACAGAAGTAATGATTTGGCTTTTTTTTCTTTTCTGTTTCTATGTTTGTCTACTTTGTATCAAGAGTTTTTTGTATTCTATTTCATTTTCTTTATTTGGATTTTTCCTCCATTTGTTAAAGGCTTTGTTTTGTTTCTTTATTATTTCATTATAAGTTTCATTCACTGTGATTTATTAGGTTTGTTTTTTGTTGAAGTTGTCAATTTGAATCATTTTCTCCCATTTCCTATAGCATACTGCTATTATGGAGGTTTTTGTTCTTCAATCTTTAACTAGACAGTTCTTTTTATATTTAGTCCATCCCTTTCATAAAAGCCATTCTTTTCTTATTTAGAAGGACTTTGACTATCTTAATTTTTATTATTATTGGAAATGGTCTCTATTCAAATGTGGACCTGATATTATTCAAATGACTTAAGTTTGGATCTTTTGCTTAATGGGCACCTTGTTGTTTGTCCTGGTGGTTAAGATATTTCTACTTTACTTGGCTAGAAAGTCAAAATAGTGGTTTTCCCCGTTTTGTACTGAATTTAGGATTTAAATTTTGATTCCCATAGTGGGTGACGAGTTTTTTAGGTCTCCCATTATAAGTTTCGGTTCATCTATTTGCTACAACTAATCATGGACATTCTTTGAAATGTATTGTCCTTTTATTGTTGTTATCATATTTACTGAAATACATTCCTTACATATGTCATGCATTGTATAATGTGTACACACATTTTTTAGATTCAAAATACTTGATTTATCCTCATGTTGTGCATGCAAAACACCTACTGGCGGCAATTTTAACAGTTCTGTTGTCACATACTTTTCTTCTTTCTTCATTTATAGGGTTTTTAGACTTCTAATGTCTATATTCCCTGGATTCCCTGGATGTGTCGTAGTATGTAGTGCTTCTTAGCAGGAGGTTGATTTTCCCTTGTTATATGTAGAGGGATATTGGGATTAGTTATTTTGATCTTTTTTAATGCCTCTAATAATTTAGTTTTTTTTTTTATGGAATCTTGGGCATTGCAATGTTAAGTGTTCAATAGTTTCTTCTGGATATTGGCACCATCTGCAATTTGGGTAAATTTTTAAACTTTAGTCAGTGTAGGTGCTTTTTCAGTGTTGTATGTTTTAGTTTAGTTTTTCTTGTGAGACATACATCTAATTTTCTGTTTCTGATCTAGACCATGGTTGTGGTGTGTTATCTTTGAGGTAATAGTATTTTGTGATCAGGGTTCTTTGTAACTGTTTTTCATTCCTTAACTTTTTTCTTATGTCTTTTATTATGCTTTAGTATCTTGGATATTATGGAATTTTGAATTCATGACTTTCTTTGCTGCAAGTCTACATTTCTTCTTTTCTGTTATATGGTTTTAGCTGTTGTATATCCCCTGGATCCTTTTCTTTCCTTCTTTTTTTAAATTTATCAATTAATTTAGTTTTTTAGGAAATCTTTGTGTGTCTCAGTGTGTAGTACTATAGAATTTATCAATATCTAGTTTATTCAATCTTAATGCATCTTAGTTTTGTTTTGTTTGTGAGTTGAGTCTTGGGCAGTTAATAACATATGTTCATATCTCTTCTTGATTTCTTGCACCATCTGCAGAAAGGGTCATTTTCCATTTTCTTCTATGTAAGTGTTGTTTTAGTCTTTTGTGTTTGGTTATTAGGCTTGCCATGCATGTGTCTAGTTTTCTGTTCTTGGCTCTGGTCCATGGTTTTTGAATGTTATCTTTGATGAAATAATTTTTTGTGTTTAAGATTCTTTTTAAATTTGATTCCCATTGTTTGGTATTTTTTATTTGATTTCTTTTATGATACATGTGGTATGGGCATGGGATCATTTATTTCATGGGCTTTCTTTGCAGCTAAATCAGCAATTTCCTTCCTTTATATTTTTATTTGATGGAATCCACTGGACCATAATCTTTTGTTTGTGTGTTGAGAGAAAGTATATTTGTTTTTGTATTTCAAATACAGTTTGTTTATAGCTTGATGGTTTGGGATTTTGTTAGTTGTAGTGATGATTGTGAGTCTGTTAATATTACTGTGTTAGTCAGTTTGTTGTTTATTGCATAATTTAATCCTTGTTTTATGGCAAATAATTCTGCGTGAGTGATTTCTATTTAGGAGGTAGTTTCCAAATAGTTGTTATATTTTTATTCTGGATGAAATTGCTGCAGATGTTGATTGTGGTTCTTTTATCTTTGAGCCATCAGTGAAAATTCTATTAAGTTTTTATAGTTGAGGTTTATAACTCCTGATATTGTTATTGAATAATGATTTGAGGAGAATTTTTGTTATGTTGTCCATAAAGTTTTTTTGTATACTCTGAGATATGCCATGGGGGTATTGGGGATATATTTGATATCACATTTGGAGTTAGGTCTAGATTTAGATTTGTTCTTGTTTCCGTAGCTCAGTGTTTTAGTGATCTTCTGTCTCTTTGAGGATTATATTCATTTTTGTATTTTATTATTTGTTGCTTTACTGGTGTTGTATTTGGCTTATTTAGGATTTTTGTTAGTTGTATACATTCAAGTTCTTTTATTCTATTTGTTAAAGGTGGAATGTTTGTTAATACTTGGAGAGCTATGATTGGAGTTGATCTAAGACATCCAATTGCCAGTCTTAGTACTTGATTTTGTAAAATTTCTAGTTTTCTTAATTCTGTTTCTTTTGCTGCTCCATAGATTGTTATTCTGTATTAAATTTTTGGTTTTATATATATTTTATAAAATTTTAATAAAGTTTCTCTGTTTGCTCGCCAGTTTAATGAAAATGTTTTTTTCATTATAATTATTCTACTTAACCCTTTGCTGACGGGTGACTTCCCGATGCGCAAGCCCTCTCTCCCTGGTGGTATTCATAGTGGCCCGGGCCCCGCTGCCGGGGGCTCATATCATCACCCTAGCATGCGCGACTGCTCATGCCCAATACCAGCATCCCTTGCCTTTTCTTTGTAATACGAAGAACCTGTGTTGTATTTTCAGTATTATTATTTTCTAAGGTCTCTATTTGCCATATTTTCTGATAAATCAAGAGTGTAGGATATTTTTGTTGTTATATAGACTCCATAGTTGATCATTATTCGGTCTATAGTCTGAATAGAATAAGCAGTGTGTGGTATCATGGAGTTGAAACCGTAGTTTTTTTTTTTTTTTTTTTTTTCCAAATTTTTTATAAGATAACTTTAGTTTCAACAGGTTTATATTATCACTTCCATATAGATATAATTTTATGTTCAGTGTTTTTATAAATGTGTGATTTTTTTTTTTTTTTTTTTTTTTTTTTTTTTTTTTTTTTTTTTTTACACAAAATACATATTGGTATTTTCAGGTCGTTTTACTTCATCATTTCGTGAATATTATATAATATCTCGGCCAATGTAGTCGATTACCAACGTAATTTTTTTTACGCTAACCTCGGAAGCCCGAGAAGCCTTTATGAAATACATAGTATAGGAAAAATTCCGTAATTGCAAGAAAAAACTCATGGCATGGCCATACATGCCCCGGAATACGGGACATGCACACCATAGCATGTATGTACATGCCACCCGGCAGATAGTCCAGGCATCCCAAACCCGTCAGCAGAGGATTAGTATATCTGTTTTTAGATTTTCTATGTGGTTTTTCCATTTTTGTTTGGGGGCATTTAATGTTAAGCCAATAATTTTATGACTTTGAGTATATTTAAGTTTTATATTAATATTCTTAATTGTTTTTCTTTTTGTTTGAAAACACATTAATTTACTTTTTGTGAAGTTATTTTCAAATCCCAGTTATTGTCCCATTCTTTTAGCCTTTGTAATTCTACTTCTATTTTATTGGAAGCTTCTAATAGATTTTTGTTACTTGTTAGTAGAGTTATGTCAGCTGCTTATATTATTTTCTAAATTTTTTTTCAATAATTTTAGGTCATTTAGCAATACATTAAATAGAATTACGCTTATTGGTGAACCTTGAGGTACGCCACTTTGTGTTGTTCCTTTTTCTGATGTTAGGTTTCCAATTTTTATTTGGAATGTTCTTTTTTCTAACAAGTTATACATCCATTTTAGAGGTTTACCTATAATTCCTAGTTTTAACATGTTTATTAATAATGCTTCCTGATTGAATGTGTCAGAAGCTTTTTCTAAATCAGTACATGCTAGCATGATGTATTTTTTTTTAAATGAAAGCTTATTTATGTGGCTGTCTATTGTACGTAATGCATCAGTAGTATTTGTATTAGGTCTGAAACTTGTTAAGTTTTTATCTAACTTGTAATGTTCTAGCCACAATGTTAATCTTTTTGTTATAATATTTTCAAATAACCTCCCAATACATGAAATTTTTCAAATAACCTCCCAATACATGAAATTTTACTAATAAGAGTTTTGCTTCTGATGTTTTTTTTTTATTATTGATTTACCAGTGCATTTTTAATGAATCCGGATATTCTCCTTTGGACCAATGTGACTTAAAAGTGATTAATATTGACTCTAGTATATTGTTTTGAGCATTTTTGTAAAGCTCGTATGTAATTTCATCTGGTCTGGATGCTTTGTTGTTTTTGGCATTCTTATTGCTGTTTTTATTCCAGTAGGAATATTTCTTTATCTATTTCACTTCTATTTCTTAAATTAAATATTTTTTCTTTTTCTGAGTTTTTCTATAATATTTGTTAGTGACAAGTCATTTTTAATTTGTGGATATTCCATTGAAGTTGTTTTTTCCTGTTAATTTCTTCAGAAAATTCCATATCTTTCTAGGTGGAGTTTTAAAATCTATTGTAGTACAGAACTTTTCTCATGGTTCCTTTTTTGCTCTTGTTATTGTAAGTCTAGCTTTTGCTAATAATCTTTATATTCTAATTATTTTGTTATTTTAGGCTTTCTCCATTTATTGAAAGCTTTCTTTTTTTTCTTTATACTGTCTACTTTTTTTTTCCATCATGGTTTATTTGGTTTATCTTTAAATTCTCTTGTTTCCAAGTGAAAATATTTTAGAACCATATTTTTTATCATTTCTGTAATTTTTAAAGTGAAGTTAACCCTCTCCCGACAGGTAGTGTTCATAGTGGCCCGGGCCTCCTGCGGGGGCTTATATCGTCACCTAGCATGCGCGACCACTCATGCCCAAACCAGCATCCCTTGCCGTTTCTTCCGTAATACTACGAGCATATATGTATTTCAGTTATCATTATTTCTTAAGTCTCTATTTGCCAATTTCCTGATAATCAGACTGAAGGATGTTTTTATTGTTATATAGACTCCATAGTTGATCATTATCGGTCATCTTCTTCTTTTAACGTAGTTCAGTCTGAGCCGCCGTGGTCACAGCATGATACTTAATTGTAGTTTTCATGTTGTGTGTCTTGAGTGAGTAGTGGTAGGGTCCCCAGTTCTTCCCACGGAGAGTGCGTGTACCTTTAAGTAATCATTCTCTCTATTTATCCGGGCTGGACCAGCACTTGACTTGGGCTGGCTTGGCCACCAGTGCTAGGTAGGCAATCAAGGTGAAGTTCCTTGCCCAAGGAATAACGTGGCGGTCGGTGACTCGAACCCTCGAATTCAGATTGCTGTCGTGACAGTCTGAGTCCGACGCTCTAACCATTCGGCCACCACGGCCTTATTCGGTCTATAGTGTGAATAAAATAAGCAGTGTGTGGTATCATGGAGTTGAATCGTACGTTTTGTTGTATTGAATATTGCTTAGGTTGGTGATCTAAATACTCAGTCTATGGTTGTTTTGGGATAAACTCTAGTTGTTTGATTCTTTGGAGCTAACATTATTATATTATTATGACTTAGTCACTTTATTATACTTTCACCTGTTTTATTAATTTGTTTGTAACTTATATTATAATTCCAATATGGATGGTGAGCATTGAATTCCCCCATTATTAATTTTGGTTCTGTGATTTGGTCTGTATAGTATTGGAATTCTTCTGTTTTTATATCATTACTTGGGTTGTATAATATTAATATTGTCATGTAAACCCCCCCCCCCCTTCTTCCTTCTGATGCCCAGTGTGGAGCAGTTCACGCACACAGACAAGTTCACAGTACTATGTGTCTCACGCAACTTACTATGTGACAGAATGCTGCACTCCTTTACTGCCTGTCCTACTGGGCTCGTCCCGCCTCCTTGTCCATGTCTTGAGCTGAGCCCAGTACACCTCTGGTTCCTGGCTACGGCCAAAGCGGCGTTGCAGGGCCCTCACAACACAGGCATATAATCGTATTTGGGCAGCAGTCCAATGTTTCAACACTTTCACAGACGCACCCTTTAGACTAATAGCAAGCTGGTATGCCTTTTCTTCATCGTCCCAGCCTTGCCTCCTAGCTGCAGCCTCAAACTGGGCCTGAAATGCATTCCATGAAACCTTACTCTCATACTCAGCTTGTCTCTTGTCGATTGTGGCTGCACGTGCCACACTGCTATTCCAAGCTGGTCCTTTGTGAGGGTGAAGGGGAGAGAGGAAGGGAAGGTGGGCCCCTCCTTCAACAATGTGCTGTTGAGACCAGGAAGGTGACGCCACTTTTGGCGGGTCTTGTACCTGTGGTGCAATGTTGCATTTTACCAATGCTTCCTCCCGCATTGCTACCAAGACTTGCTGAGGCCCCTTCAAGCGTGACCATCTCTTGATGACAGGCCTCCACTTCCCTTGTCACCTCCTCCAGCTTTCCACTTCCCTCTTCACCTACTTCTTGACATGGGCACAAGTGTCATTTGTATAGTCATTAACCCGTGTCTCCATCGCATCCAATTCCAGCTTCATTGCGTCCTTTAATTTGTACATTGCCTGTAGTTGCCATACTGCTTGCTGTGCTCTCTCTTCAGTGGCTTGTGCTGCCTGCTGTTCTATTGTCTCACAAGTCTGTGACAGCATCTGTACTATTGTCTCCAAATCCACCCCTCCTGTGCCAGAGGATGGTGGGGGTAGTGTGCCAGATGCCCCTCCAGTGGACACTACCTGCTCTCCCGCCATTTGCTGCGTGCCTTCTGTCATGTCATCTACCATATTGTCAGCCATCACGTTCCACCGGTGCAAAGGTCTCACTCACTGTTCTCACTATCGACCTATAGATCCCACTCCTGACACCAGTGTCACATAACCCCCCCCCCCCTTCCCTCTGATGCCCAGTGTGGAGCAGGTTACGCACACAGACAAGTTCCCAACACGAAGTGTCTCATGCAACTTACTATGTGTCAGGATGCTGCACTCCTTTACTCCCTGTCCTACTGGGTTCGGTGAGCAGCCTCTGAAGAGGGTTTACAGGGATGGCGGGGATATGAAATAACAGGCAGGTAGCAATCCACGGTTTATTACAGTCCACATTGTTTAGTGAAAAAACAGGTCATGTCCGGGAAGGGCAGTCACTTCACACACACACACCCTGCAGCCAGCCAATCACGCAACACTTGGTTTGGCATGCTTTTTCATCGCCACCAACACACACATATACATAGTTACAAATACATTTCTGTAACAATATGTTCAACCACTTGTTTTTGTAGTTTATCTTTATTCCTAGAATTTCTTCTCTATCTTTATATCTATCTCTTAGTTTGATTTCTTTGAACTGTAGGTAATTTTTGATGCATATAGCTATACCTCCTCCCATTTGATTTATTCTGTCTTTTCTAATTATTGTGTAGTTATTTAAAGTGAATTTGTCTTTCTCTTTTAACTACGTCTCTGTTATGGCTATTATTCCTGGAGTTTCTTTGTGTATGAGATATGTTATATTTGTTTTCTTGTTCAACATGCCATGCCCACTGTGAGTTTACTTGTTTAATTGTTTTTACACATAGATGGCTACGCTTATATTAAGTCACCAATGAGCCAGTTACGAGTACTGCCTGTCTCGCCCATTCACCCTTTTCCTTGTTTTACAAAAATATTTTATGCTATCTTATTTTGTTGTTACTAATGTTTATAACATTATATTAATTCTAAACTTAACAATAAAAATAAAAACATCGATATTCATAGCACTAGTAAACAATTCGTTTTTCCCGCCAATACAAGGAAAGGTGAAATCAGGGAAGGTCACAAGATCTACTAATTGACTCCTTTGTGGCTAAGCACTAGCAGAGCCATCTATGTGCAGAGACATTTCACAAAAGTACAAAAAATGAGCACAGCATTTTCCCCATTTTTTATTCATTTTCCCCGTCAGCATTGGGTTAACTTCATTATGTTTTGAATTATTGATTTGTCTGAGTTTAAGTTATTTATTATTTTTGTTATCATCTTGAATATGTTTTTTTAGCAACCTTTGTCCAGGAAAAGTCCTCAGGATTTCTTTCATTGTTAACATTTATGCTATCTCTGTGCATTATTGGGGTCGGTAATGACCATGTAATTGGTGAATTTAATGTCTTTTTCTTTGTTTTAGATTTGTTTTCTTCTTGTTTGTGTTGTGTTTGTTCATTTATTTCTGTTTGTTGTGTGTTGTTTAGAGTGCATGTCTTGTTGTTGTTTTTTTTTTTTTTTTTTTTTTTTTTTTTGTCCTAAAGTAAGACTTTGTGGTTCTGTCAATTTCTGTGTGTATGTTTGCGTTCTGTTGTCTTCTGTAGGTTGAAGTGATGTGCTTTCATGGGCTTGTGTATGTTTTTGTTTGTTTGTTTGTTTGTGTCTTTATATTTGTTTCTTGTGTTGCATTAATTTCTTTTTGTGTTAGGGGTTTTAGTTGTTGTAATTGTCTTTTTATCTCTAAGTTGTTTGGTGTTGTGTTTTCTTTGTTTATTTCTTGTGCTAATTTGTGCACTTTACATTCTTTTGTGTTTGGTAAATGGTTCTCATCACAATAGAAACAATGTGGGGTATTTTGGCAATCCTTAAAACTATGCCCATGCTGACTACAATTATTGCACCTTTTTTTGTTTTTGCAGGTTACTATCCCGTGTTTGTACCTTAGACAATTATGACATTTTGGTATAGGGTATAGAAGATGGATGGTTGCCCATCTTCTATTTGTGGTTACTGGTGTCTTTATCTCTTTGGGGAGAATCTGTTGTGGGTGTGAGTGCCCACAGGTATGGCTGGTGATGAAGTGGAAGTTGGAGATCAACGGGGGAGCCGGCAGGCTCCCCAGTCGCTTAAGGACTGGGCAGTCCTTGTGCTGCTGCTGCTGTTGTCTTGTTCTGCTGGAGGATCGGGGAATGCTGATCTCGTTTTTCGGCTCTGCGGTTTAAAATACACTAGCGCTGTAAGCGCGCGGGGAACGAGGGGAGCCCGCTGTCCAATGAGCGCGGACATGGCTGTGGACCTGTGTGACCCAACCTGGGTAACTATGCTGAGCTCCAGGTTGCGGGTCGTGCTGCTACGGGTACTCCCCCTCCAGAGAGTGAGCAAAGCGAGCGAGCGAAATACCATATCGTATCACTCCGGGGTCACCAGTATAGAAGATGGATGGTTGCACATCTTCTATTTGAGGTTACTGGTGTCTTTATCTCTTTGGGGAGAATTGTGTGGGTGTGAGTGCCACAGGTATGGCTGGGTGCTGAAGTGAAGTCGGAGATCACGGGGGAGCCGGCTGGCTCCCCAGTCGGCTAAGGACTGGGCAGTCCTTTGGTGCTGCTGCTGTTGTCTGGTTCTGCTGGAGGATCGGGAATGCTGATCTCGTTTTCGGCTCTGCGCTAAATACACTAGCGCTGTGTAAGCGCGCAGGGAACGAGGGGAGCCCGCTGTCCAATGAGCGCGGACATGGCTGTGGACCTGTGTGACCCAACCTGGGTAACTATGCTGAACTCCAGGTTGCGGGGTCGTGCTGCTACAAGGGAATGTGTATTGTCTAATTTGGCAGCTAGTATGGCCTATAGCTACTCTTTTGGGTAAAGTCCCTCTAAAAGTGATTCTTAGTGATTTAGTAGGTATGCATTTATTTCACTTTCTCTGTCATTATTTTTTAAAAATTCTCTTTACATCTATTATTTAATTTGGATCATATCCTAATGTTCTTATTTTCTCTTTCATATTTTCTATATTTAAGTCCGTTTCAACTGGGTATATTGTTCCATAGGAACAGTTTGTGTATTTATTTGAAGTTGGCTGTTTACATATTATTTCCCAGTTTCCTAGTTTATTTAAAGTTCTTAATTTGGATATGCTTTGATTTCAAATCTGAGGGCTTTACCTCCCCTATCACTCTCAGGAATCTTCAACTATGTATTTTTGAATTCTGATTTGTTCATGGCTTTCATTATTTTGGGTGGTTGTTGGAATTAGTGGTTGCAGATCCCATCTTTTTATTTAATTAGTACTACGGAATTTTCATTTCCTACCTCCATATTTGCTAGGTTTTTACTTGTTGGTTGGGGTTCTTCCGGTGTTTTCCACCCGGGTTTTCTTTGTTTTTCAGTTGTTTTAAGATTAGGTTTTCTTGTTATCACTTTCTAATTCTTCTCTTGTTCTCTTTGTTTGGTTTTCATGGTCCATGTATTGGATTGATTCAGGTCTTCACCTGGATCAAAATTGAGATCAGAAGTCCATAAGATTAGGATTTTCACTACACTCAAAAGTTGATGTTCACTCAACAGAGTTTCAATCCATTCTCATCTACCATTTCATTTCCAGTTATACTTTTATGCGCTGGGATCCATTGTATTGTGATGTTTTTGTTTTGTTTTGTTAAAGTATGAATTAGTTTTTGTCTTTCATATGTAATTTGTTGTAGTTTTTGAGTTTGTGATTTTTTAGTGTTAAGATTGCCAAGAGTGAATCCATAGTAATTACTGTATTTGTTAGTTTGGTAAGTTTTATATAGTTTAATCCTTGTTTTATTGCATATAACTCTGCTTCTATGATTTGAGTATTTTTTGGTAATTTCCAAATTGATGTGAGGTCTTTTGTGAAGTTGTCTATGAACTTTGTTACTAGTTTAAGGGAAAAATCATACCATGGTGGTACTGGAGCTTTGTTTAAATTCATATTGAATTTTAGTTTTTTTCAAGTCTCAATGACTTCATAGGTCCAGGATTTTTTATCTTTATTGTAAATGAATTCTCTAATCTTTTTTGTTATTAGTTCTTTTACTGGTGTGTTTTTTTTTTCCCAACAATTTTACTAGCTGTATACAAGCTAATTCATTTGTTCTGTCAGTTAGCAAAGTTTTTTTTTTGTTAAGGCTTGTAGTGATATTAATTTAAAGGATCCTGTTGATATTCTGAGAGCTGTGTTTTGTATTGTTCTAATTTTTAAAATTCTGTTTTTTGCTGTTCGTATATTGCCAGACCATACTCTATTTTTGGTTTTACATAGATATTATAAAATTTTATTAGGGATTCTTGTTTTGCTCCCCAGTTATATAAGGATATTGGATATTTTTTTCATTATATTTTGTTAATAAATTTTACCTTGATGTTTTTTTCTATGTGTTTTGTCCATTTTAGGTTTGGTGAATCAAATCTTAATCCCAGGATATCTTGACTGTCAGTAAATTCTAGTTCTACATTTTCTATTCTATCTTTGGTAGCTGTACTCTTGTTTTGTTTGTGAAATATAACAGCTTACTTTTTGTTAAATTTATCTTTAGATCCCAGGTGTCTGCCCATTCTTTTACTTGTTTTAAACCTCTTTCAGTATTATTTATGGCTTCATTTAGGTGTTTACTTGTGGTTATTAGTATTATATCATCTGTGTATATTATTTTTTTATTTCTGTCAGTTTTAGATCATTTATCATGATGTTATAGAGTGTTGGGTGTAAAGGGGAACTTTGTGGGACGCCACTTGATATTGTTCCTTTACAGAATTTTGGCTTCCTATTTTTATTTGAAATGTTCTTTCTTTTAGAAAATTATGTACCCATTTTAATAGATTTCCTTTTATTCTCAAATTAGCCATTTTTATAGTAGTGCAATCATGATTTACTGTATCAAATGCTTTTTCTAGGTCTATGCATGCAACAAGAGGATATGTTTTATCTTTGATTGCATTTGTTATGTTTGTTTCTACCATTTTTAATGCATTCATTGCTTTATAATTTGGTCTAAATCCTGTTATGGCTATGTTAAGTTTATTATTTGTTTCTAGGCACCAGTTTATTCTTTTTGTTACTATGTTTTCAGATATTTTTTCAAGACAATTCATACGACAAATGAATCTGTATGATTTTGATTCTGTTGGTTTTTGGATTGATTTATGATTACATTTTTAGAATCTTTGAATATTTCTAATTTCTTTTTTCTTTCAGTGACTGGTTGGTCATTATCAATTAAATGATAATTATTTTGTGATGCCCATCCTGTTATCTTTTTAATAATTATATATATTTATTATTTTTTTTTTTTTTTGGGGGGGGGGGTTGAAATCTATTGAACTATAATTTTTTTCCCAGGACTCTCTTTTTACTTTTTCTATATTTTTTCCAGCTTCAGCTAATAGTTTTTTATATTCTAGATTTTCATTATTAGGCCTTTTTTCATTTATTATAAGCTGTATTTCTTTTTTTCTGATTTTTGTACATTTTGCATTCCACCATGGTTTGTAGGATTTTATTTTTTTGTCATATACTTGATATTTGAAATATTTTTTTCCTGTGTCACAGTACTCATTCCTTTTAATGGAAATGAAGTTTCTTAACAGTATTACTTGTGTTTCCGAATTGTTTCACAGTATTCTGGTTAAGTGAACTGTAAATAAGTTAGTAGAAATTTCAGGGATAATACAACATTTTGTGAAATCAATTATTGTGTTCCAGCACATCACTTCACAAATCAAAGATTTGTTGCCCTTTAAGGCACAACATGCTGTTATCCTTCACAATAATGGAAGCCCAATTTTGACCTTTAAATGTATTGAATATTATGATAGATGCAAGCAGCCAGGGAGGAAAAGTGGCAGTTGGGAAAGGATTCAGGAGTGAATCCCTTGGCTAGGAAAATAAGATGATTGGGAAGGGGCCCTTCAGTGGTTGTCAGACTTTTCTGCCTAGTTAGAGAAATAAGGTGAATGGAAGGAGGTCTAGTAGCAAAGTCCCCAAATCTGATAGGTTTTCTGGTTCATACGGCAATGTGTGTGGAGATTTTCATGCTTATAATGGAGTTTATTTATCTACAGTGTCAGGTCACATCTTTCATGATCAAATCTTGGCATGAAGGTTCCAGTTTCCCACCCTTTTTCAAAATTTAAAATGCCAGTCATATTTCTGACCCACAAGAAACTATGGTTCCCAAAAGATCTTCCACGTATGGATATGTATTGAATTTAGACCAATCAAGAAAATTGTATTCTTGATAGTTTTTTCTTTGCACTAAACTGAAACCTATACCACATGACTATGATGACCAATCATGAGTCATGATGTAAAAGAATCTCAGTTGCCAGACTATCGCCCTTCATTTTAATTTCAAATTCACTCGACTATTTCAACTTTATCAAGAGCTTTCACTCTAATAAGAAAAATGCATGAGACTAATTGGAGGTGCATGGTATTTTGCCTATAGCAGTTGATATTAAAATTGTAAATTACTTTGTTCTTGTGATGTGAATCAACATTTGTGGCCATTACAGCAATAGTGCTAAGTTTATTTTTGGGCTGAAGAGTAAATAGAAGTGCACACTGTTATTTTTTCAACAGTTCTTTCTTCTATTTGTAGCATATTCAGGATATGTTTCTCTGATATGACAGTGTTTTCACCATTTTGTAAATAACAATTTTCTTGCTTTCAGAATTATTGAAGAGATTGAAGCACTACAAGCAATTATGCCAGATGAAGTAACAGTATTGCAAGGACACAGGTAATGTGTATAAGACATCAGCATTTTTTATAAGTATTGTTTTATAGCTGTACTTAGGTATTTTCTCTCTCCTTTAATCTGACATGTATTCCACATTATAAATCCTGGAATATAAGGCAGTGGAACACTGATTGGATAATAAAGAAATATTTTACATCAGTGCAACAAATATATAAACATAGTAAGATGTGAGTGTGTGTGTGGAGACAGAGACAGAGACAGACAGACAGACAGGAGAAAAAGAATAAAAAAATAAATAAATAAATAAAAAAGAAAAAAGAAAAGAAAAACAGAAATCTGTAGAATTGCAAGCAGTGATCTGCCACACTTCAGGGCTTTCAGATATGTTGGCAGAGACTTTCAATATCTCAATAGTGGGAGAAATTAGTCAAACTAAATGATATCTTCAAACTTTTTTTATTATGATCTATTTTGATTTCATATATTACCCTAGTGGCAAGTATTTACTCTCTTTATCTGTTGTGAAAAATGCCCATTTTTATTATTTTATCTGTTTATGCATTTCATTTGTGTACAATATTTATTTATCATATATAATGTTCTTGTCAGACACTGTGACAAATTACTGGGTTGCAACCCATACTTTGTAGAAACTACTCAAAGATTTTGAATACTTGTATTGAGATTTTTTAAAGAAAAGATATAGGTAACACCTTTAGAAAGTTAATTTAAAATTATGCGAATTGACTAGTCTTTGTACTTAACGTAACAATTTGTTTTCATTCTGCACTTGATATATATAAATATTTATTTTTTTATATTTATTTATATATATATTTATATATATTATATTTATTTAATTTATTTATATTTATTTATATTTATATATATATAATATTTTATTATATATTTATTATATTATTATCTATATATATATAATATAATATATTATATATATAAAATATATATATATATATATATTATTTTTTTTTTTTTTTTTTTTTTTTTTTTTTTTTTTTATACATACATATATATATATATATATATATATATATATTATATATATATATATATATATATATATATATATATATAATTTATATATTTATATTGTGATGGGTATAAGATTACTCTAATATCCACCATAGAGAATAAAAGGTTGGTGTCAAACACAGCAGCTGATACGATGACAATATATTATAACTTCAGTAATCACAGTATATAGACACGATATAATATATATAATCACAGTATATAGACATGATATAATATATATAATCACAGTATATATACACGAATGATATATATATGTGACAAGAAATGACTCTGGAAATAAAGGATCAATATTAGCACTAATCACAATTGGTGGGAGCAGATAATTGGAGGTTGGTGTGGGCAGTCGAGGTCGGTAGCCAAGTGTGTCCTTGCTGTTTTTGCTGCTGTCTTTTATCTCGGGTCGGCATCCCGTCTTACAGGAAAATAGGTTGGCTGATCCAAGTGTCAGCTTTGGTTGCTATTTCCTGATTGGCTGGCTGCGGATCGTCGCAATTCATAGGTCCGCCCTTCGATCGGCCCTTTGAGGTGATTTTCCTATGATGCAGAAATGACCAGATTCTCCGAAAGGTCAAAGTCGCAGGCACTGCCGAGAACGCGTCTTTGTCCGACCCTGGTGATATACAAAAATCGGCAGTTAAGAAGGTCACATCTGTGTATTGTAACTTGATCATATTTTCCCCCAGGTCAGACGTTTCCGTATTACTCTAAATATGAATACTTTCAATTTTCCCAGTTAAACTATATATAAATACTATCATATATATATATATATATATATATATATATATATATATATATATAATATATATATATATATATATATATATGTATGTATGTATATATATAATCCATACAAACCTCAGGTGAATTATCCTAGCTCTCTTTCAGTCTGAGAGATTTTGTGGACATTAACTATTACTTAATACTTTTAAGCACCAAAGCAGTAACATCTTAATGTACCACTTTTTTAAAGAAATTAGTCAAACTAAATGATCATATCTTCAAACTCATATATATATATATATATATATATATATATATATATATATATATATATATATATATATATATTATATATATATATATATATATACATATTTTTATATATATATATATATATATATATATATGTATGTATGTATATATATAATCCATACAAACCTCAGGTGAATTATCCTAGCTCTCTTTCAGTCTGAGAGATTTTGTGGACATTAACTATTACTTAATACTTTTAAGCCCGAAGCAGTAACATCTTAATGTACCACTTTATATATTATACTTTGAAAATTATGTTTTAATCTCTGTTACTCTGGGATACTTAAAATGTAAAAACATTCATTGTAGTAAAATCTTTGTAAGATTTGGGTTGCTACTTTTAATGAATTGTGGAAGTGTTACCAAAACTGCCTGACCACTATAGCATTTTTTTTAGTGCTATGTTGTTTTTTAAAGCCTTTCACATTTTGATTTTCAGAAGAATATCATGTTTATTTGTCATTCATTGTGATAATATATTTTGTGAAAAGTAGTCTATATATATAATATATATATATATATATATATATATATATATATATATTATATATATATTATATATATATATTATAATGTTGATATTTTGTCTTAGTGCCTCTGTAAGTAACCTTTATCTTCTTTTTAAAAATGTATTATTTTTCTCTCAATTTATTTTTTTTTACTTATACAGCATGTAGAAGTATCCTAATATGAATTACCAGTCCTTAACATTTATTTTGTCCTCCATTTCAAATATATAGATTTACAATCAAGTCTAGTTGACTTTTGGCCAAGACTTTTGTGTTTCTGAGGGTTAATACTTTTTTTTTTCTTTCTTTCTTCAGTGGAATGCCTGATGGTGTGGAGGTGACTGTTGTCCCCGCAACTGGACAGAATATCGAAGACACATGTGAGAGTAACTCTTGTGCTGTCTTTGCCACCCGAGTATCCCGATACCTCACAAGTATCACACTCAGGTTTGTAAATGGACTGATTGTAGTTTTTTATACCTAAATGGTATTTTTTCAGTTTAGCCCCTTGGATCTGGAAGCTTCACTGCCTGTATGTAGCCCAAAATATGGGTATTAAACTGGGTAGCTTGTAGTACTCATGCAGTGACAAGACTCTATGCCTTCCCTTTGCATTGTTATTTCTCTTTTTTTTGCATGAGCATTTATAGCTTTTTTTCTACATTCGTCATTTGATTTGATTTATCCAGATGGCAATAGACTGTATTCCTTGCACAGACTCCATATAACATAACTCAGTAGAATAATAATAACATTAAGGAACATTTGGTTATTTATGACATTCAAATTTCTTTTTGTATTCAATTTTTTTGTAATATAACCTGGGCTGCCAGTCATAGCCTTCCTAAATGCCCACTGAGTCTAATCACCCTCCAAGAGCTTTGTCCACTCGTGTTGAGTCATTCCTGTTACCTTGGCCTTCAGGGAAAATTCTCTTGACAGTAAGTTCCTGTCACCCCAGCCCTCAGCCAAATTTTCCCGACTGCATGTTCATGTCATCTGCCACTCAAACCAAATTTTTTCATGATGTGATGGTCATGTCATCTAGATCATAGGGGTTAATCATACAAAAAAAAATTATTACAATTATCCTTGTATCTCTTTTATCTAAGGATCCCTCAGATATTATTATTTATGCCCCTAAAGCCAGGGTATATCTGCATGTGCTATTTTTTGGTGAAATGAACTGCCCCTTTCCCAGTATCCTGGCCAAAGGTGAACTCCTTACACACCTTTAAGTTGGTATCCTTAAAGTTGTACCATGCTTGAATATCAAAATGCCCATGGCAATAAGTTACATGAATTCTGTTATTTAGAGTTACATTGTGTTTCATCATAGTAAAGTGCTTTATATTTTCATACTTGTGTGTGTGTGAAATTTATATATAATTATTTATATATATACATATATGGATACATATATCCATATATATAAAATTTATGTATATACATATTGGATACATATATCCATATATATAAAATTTGTATATATATGGATATATGTGTGTGTGTGTGGTGGATATCATCATCATCAAGGGGGTAACGCCGACAGGGGTGCAGGGCTGCATCCACCCTTCGCTTCCAGCCATGAGGGTCCCTCATGGCAGTCTCCAGGCAGGCCCTTGGCCCTCTCTAACTCCTCGCAACAGGTCTCCTCAAGCTGGCAAGCCATGACATCCTAAGTTGTTCCATGGGCCTCCTCCGCCCAGGATTGTCTTGCAAAGAAACAACTGATGAGCAGTGTCATCCATAGGTAAACTAGCTAGGTGCCCATATAGCCTGAGTTGGCGATCCCGGATCACGCAAGTAACAGGTCCTATCCTAGTCTCATGGGGTAACTGACAGTTGGACACATGGTCCTACCCAAATGTATCCGTGATCCGGTGAAGAGACTTGTTACAAAGGCATCAAGACGAGACTCCAAGGTACTAGATAGCATCCAGGTTTTGCTTCCATAGAGCAAAACTGGCAATATCAAAGGGTTTGAAGACATATACCTTGGTCCTTTTGCATAGATACCGACATCCCCAAATGCTCTTATTGATTAAGTCCTCAGCGTAAGCCTTTAAAAGGCCCCCAAAGTCCTGATTCTTGGTCTTGATCCAGGAACCTCTAGGCCCAAAAGCTTCACCTCATTGCTAAATGCATCAAGAGCTGCCACCAGTGACTTTGGCTAGTAGCTCTGCCCATTATCCAGTCCATGCAGGTGCAAAAAAGTGTTAGTGCAAGGACACAGCCTTGCCTCACCCCTGAAGTAACAGGGAGAAGGTCGACAGGCCCACCACACTTTACAGCACTTTCAAGTACCAGTATATAGGCTTGCTATTTGGCCAGTAATCTGTGTTGGAAGCTGTGTCCTTGCACAATCTGAATAGAGAAAGTCTGAAAGTCGGACTTAGGATGAACAAGAAAAGACTAAGATGATGTTCAACAATAGAACTCAATTTGAGCAGATACATGTCAAGATGAAGCGCTAGAGGTAGTGAACAAGTATATATACTTAGGGCAGCTGATACAGACAAACACATCTAGCAAAGAAGAAATTTAAGTGACATCAGTCAGGCTTGAGTGCCTTTGACAGTCACAGTAACATACTAAGAGGCTCCTTGCTATAATTTTTAAAAAGAGATGTCTTTAACTAATGCATCCTCCAAATTATGACCTATGGATCAGAAACATGGACTACAACCAATTACTGGAGAGGAAACTAATAAGAGAGAGATAAAAAGGTTGATATTAAGAATTATCCCAAGAGATCAGATGAGGGTGATGTGGATCAGGGAACAGACAAAAGTGGAGGACATACTTGGGAGGATCAAAAGAAAGAATGGCAATGGGCAGGTCATATATGCCGGAGACTAGATGAAAGATGAACAAAGAAACTAACAGACCAGGCTATAGATAACATAATAGGTCAAGGTGGCATGAAGAATAATGAAATTTGGGGGCCAAGACTAAACAAAAAACACAAAACAGACAAAGCTGGAAATGATTGGGAGAGGCCTACATCCTGCAGTGGATTGATTCAGGCTGATGATGATATATATATATATATATATATTATATATATATATATATATATAATTATATTATATATATATATATATATATATATATATACACACACAAATATAAATATGATATGAGAGTGTGTGTAAAACCTGGCTATCATGACTCATATATGGTAGATATATAATGTCTATTGAGCTAGTTAGATCCTAGTTGCACACTCATTTTAGTGGGTCGTGTGGCATGGTTGGTTTTAGTACTGGCCCTCCGGTTTCATACCTGGAGTGACCTAGATTCAAGGCCTGGCCAGGGAGGATTGTTATATATCTATATCAATGTGGCATTGTATTATTCCATCTTGCATATATATACCTCAGTACACCTGACTTCGGTTTCAAATTTCTAAATCAATTTCCACCGAGTAGTCATGGGGAGTGTGTGTAATACCTTGCTATCATTACGCATGTATGAGTAGATAGGTGTGTAGATATGTATATATATTATATATATACCTATGATATATCAATGCCTGGTCAGTGAGGATTTATATGTCTATATCAATATGGCATTGCATTATCCATCTTTATATATATATATTATTATATATATAATTATTATATATATATATTATATTTAATATAATTATACATATATTTACATATCATAAAACCC
>NC_051399.1:16370105-16393527 GCF_015228065.2 Penaeus monodon | reverse complement strand
ATTTTCATTATTAGGCCTTTTTTCATTTATTATAAGCTGTATTTTTTTTTTCTGTTTTTTTTGTACATTTTGCATTCCACCATGGTTTGTAGGATTTTATTTTTTGTCATATATTTGATTTTTGAAATTTTTTTTTCCTGTGTCACAGTACTCATTCCTTTTAATGGAAATGAAGTTCTTAACAGTATTACTTGTTTTTCCCGAATTGTTTCACGTATTTGGTTAAGTGAACTGTAAATAAGTTAGTAGAAATTTCAGGGATAATACAACATTTTGTGAAATCAATTATGTGTTCAGACATCACTTCACAAATCAAAGATTTTTTGCCCTTTTAAGGCACAACATGCTGTTATCCTTCACAATAATGGAAGCCCAATTTTGACCTTTAAAGGGATTAAATTTTTATGATAGATGCAAGCAGCCAGGGAGGAAAAGTGGCAGTTGGGAAAGGATTCAGGAGTGAACCCCTTTGGGCTAGGAAATAAGATGTTTGGGAAGGGGCCCTTTCAGTGGTTGTCAGACTTTTCTGGCCTAGTTAGAGAAATAAGGTGAATGGAAGGAGGTCTAGTAGCAAAGTCCCCAAATCTGATAGGTTTTCTGGTTCATACGGCAATGTGTGTGGAGATTTTCATGCTTATAATGGAGTTATTTATCTACAGTGTCAGGTAAACATTTTCATGATAAAATCTTGGCATGAAGGTTCCAGTTTCCACCCCTTTTTCAAAATTTAAAATGCCAGTCATATTTCTGACCCACAAGAAATTATGGTTCCCAAAAGATCTTCCAGTATGGATATGTATTGAATTTAGCCCAATCAAGAAAATGTATTCTTGATATTTTTTTCTTTGCACTAAACTGAAACCTATACCACATGACTATGATGACCAATCATGAGTCATGATGTAAAAGAATCTCATTTGCCAGACTATGCCCTCATTTTAATTTCAAATTCACTCGACTATTCAACTTTATCAAGAGCTTTCACTCTAATAAGAAAAATGCATGAGACTAATTGGAGGTGCATGGTTTTTTGCCTATAGCATTTGATATTAAAATTGTAAATTACTTTGTTCTTGTGATGTGGAATCAACATTTGTGGCCATTACAGCAATAGTGCTAAGTTTATTTTTGGGCTGAAGAGTAAATAGAAGTGCACACTGTTATTTTTCAACAGTTCTTTCTTCATTTGTAGCATATTCAGGATATGTTTCTCTGATATGACAGTGTTTTCACCATTTTGTAAATAACAATTTTTTGTTTTCAGAATTATTGAAGAGTTTGAAGCACTACAAGCAATTATGCCAGATGAAGTAACAGTTTTGAAAGGGAAACCAGGTAATGTGTATAAGACATCAGCATTTTTTATAAGTATTGTTTATAGCTGTACTTAGGTATTTTCTCTCTCCTTTAATCTGACATGTATTCCACATTATAAATCCTGGAATATAAGGCAGTGGAAACAATGATTGGATAATAAAGAAAATTTTACATCAGGCAACAAATATATAAACATAGTAAGATGTGAGTGTGTGTGTGGAGACAGAGACAGAGACAGACAGACAGACAGGAGAAAAAGAATAAAAAATAAAAAAATAAATAAAAAAGAAAAAAGAAAAGAAAAAACAGAAATCTGTAGAATTGCAAGCAGTGATCTGCCACACTTCAGGGCTTTCAGATATGTTGGCAGAGACTTTCAATATCTCAATAGTGGGAGAAATTAGTCAAACTAAATGATATCTTCAACTTTTTTTTATTGATCTATTTTGATTTCATTATTACCCTAGTGGCAAGTATTTACTCTCTTTTTCTGTTTTGAAAAATGCCCATTTTTATTATTTTATCTGTTTATGCATTTCATTTGTGTACAATATTTATTTATCATATATAATGTTCTTGTCAGACACTGTGACAAATTACTGGGTTGCAACCCATACTTTGTAGAAATACTCAAAGATTTGAATACTTGTATTGAGGGTTTTTAAAGAAAAGATATAGGTAACACCCTTTAGAAAGTTAATTTAAAATTATGCGAATTGACTAGTCTTTGTACTTAACGTAACAATTTGTTTTCATTCTGCACTTGATATATATATATATTTATTTATTTATATTTATTTATATTTATATATATATATATATATATATATATATATATATATATATATATATATATATATATATATATAATTTTAATTATATTTATATATATTTTATTTATATATATATTTATATATATATATTATATATATATATATATATATATATATATATATACTTAAACCATATATATTTATATATATATTTATATTTTATATGTATTTATATCTATTTATATTTATACATACATATATAATATATAATATATATATATATATATATATATATATATATATATATTATATATATATATTTTAATTTATATATTTATATTGTGATGGGTATAAGATTACTCAAAATTTTCCACACATAGAGAAATAAAAGGTTGGTGTCAAACACAGCAGCTGATACGAGGACAATATATTATAACTTCAGTAATCACAGATATAGACACGATTAATATATATAATCACAGTATAAGACATGATATAATATATAAAAATCACAGTATATATACACGAAATGATATATATATGTGACAAGAATGACTCGGGAAAATAAAGGATCAATATTAGCACTAATCACAATTGGTGGAGCGATAATTGGAGGTTGGTGTGGGCAGTCGAGGTCGGTAAAACCAAGTGTGTCCTTGCTGTTTTTGCTGCTGTCTTTTACTGGGGTCGGCATCCGTCTTACAGGAAAATAGGTGTGGTGATCAAGTGTCAGCTTGGTTGCTATTTCCTGATTGGGCTGGCTGCGGACCCTCGCAATTCATAGGTCCGCCCTTCGATCGGCCTTTGAGGGGATTTTTCCATGATGCAGAAATGACCAGATTCTCCAGAAGGTCAAAGTCGCAGGCACTGCCGAGAACGCGTCTTTGTCCGACCCTGGGTGATATACAAAACTCGGCAGTTTAAAAAGGTCACATCTGTGTATTGTAACTTGATCATATTTTCTCAGGTCAGACGTTTCCCTATTACTCTAAATATGAATACTTTCATATTTTCCCAGTTAAACTATATATAAATACTATCATATATATATATATATATATATATATATATATATATATATAATATATATATATATATATATATATATATATATGTATGTATGTATATATATAATCCATACAAACCTCAGGTGAATTATCCTAGCTCTCTTTCAGTCTGAGAGATTTTGTGGACATTAAATATTAACTTAATACTTTTAAGCACCAAAGCAGTAACATCTTAATGTACCACTTTATTAAGAAATTAGTCAAAACTAAATGATCATATCTTCAAACTCATATATATATATATATATATATATATATATATATATAATATATATATATATATATATATATATATATATATATATATATATATATATACATATATATATATATATATAATATATATATATATATATATATGTATGTATGTATATATATAATCCATACAAACCTCAGGTGAATTATCCTAGCTCTCTTTCAGTCTGAGAGATTTTGTGGACATTAACTATTACTAATACTTTTAAGCACCGAAGCAGTAACATCTTAATGTACCACTTTATATATTATACTTTGAAAAATTATGTTTTAATCTCTGTTACTCTGGGATACTTAAATGTAAAAAACATTCATTGTAGTAAAATCTTTGTAAAGATTTGGTTGCTACTTTTAATGAATTGTGGAAGTGTACCAAAACTGCCTGACCACTATAGCATTTTTTTAGTGCTATGTTGTTTTTTAAAGCCTTTCACATTTTGATTTCAGAAGAATATCATGTGATTTGTCATTCATTGTGATAATATATTTGTGAAAAAGTAGTCATATATATATATATATATATATATATATATATATATATATATATATTATATATATAAATGTGATATTTTGTCTTAGTGCCTCTGTAAGTAACCTTATCTTCTTTTTAAAAATGTATTATTTTCTCTCAATTTATTTTTCTTACTTATACAGCATGTAGAAGTATCCTAATATGAATTACACAGTCCTTAACATTTAGTTTGTCCTCCATTTCAAAATATATAGATTTACAATCAAGTCTAGTTGACTTTTGGCCAAGACTTTTGTGTTTCTGAGGGTTAATACTTTTTTTTTTCTTTCTTTCTTTCAGTGGAATGCCTGATGGTGTGGAGGTGACTGTTGTCCCCGCAACTGGACAGAATATCGAAGAACAACATGTGAGAGTAACTCTTGTGCTGTCTTTGCCACCCGAGTATCCCGATACCTCACCAAGTATCACACTCAGGTTTGTAAATGGGACTTGATTGTAGGTTTTTATACCTAAATGGTATTTTTTTCAGTTTAGCCCCTTGGATCTGGAAGCTTCACTGCCTGTATGTAGCCCAAAATATGGGTATTAAACTGGGTAGCTTGTAGTACTCATGCAGTGACAAGACTCTATGCCTTCCCTTTGCATTGTTATTTCTCTTTTTTTTGCATGAGCATTTATAGCTTTTTTTCTACATTCGTCATTTGATTTGATTTATCCAGATGGCAATAGACTGTATTCCTTGCACAGACTCCATATCATCTCCCTAGAGAGTACATAACTCAGTAGAATAATAATAACATTAAGGAACATTTGGTTATTTATGACATTCAAATTTCTTTTTGTATTCAATTTTTTGTAATATAACCTGGGCTGCCAGTCAATAGCCTTCCCTAAATGCCCACTGAGTCTAATCACCCTCCAAGAGCTTTGTCCACTCGTGTTGAGTCATTCCTGTTACCTTGGCCTTCAGGGAAAATTCTCTTGACAGTAAGTTCCTGTCACCCCAGCCCTCAGCCAAATTTTCCCGACTGCATGTTCATGTCATCTGCCACTCAAACCAAATTTTTTCATGATGTGATGGTCATGTCATCTAGATCATAGGGGTTAATCATACAAAAAAAAATTATTACAATTATCCTTGTATCTCTTTTATCTAAGGATCCCTCAGATATTATTATTTATGCCCCTAAAGCCAGGGTATATCTGCATGTGCTAGTTTTGGTGAAATGAACTGCCCCCTTCAGTATCCTGGCCAAAGGTGAACTCCTTACACACCTTTAAGTTGGTATCCTTAAAGTTGTACCATGCTTGAAATATCAAAATGCCCATGGCAATAAGTTACATGAATTCTGTTATTTAGAGTTACATTGTGTTTCATCATAGTAAAGTGCTTTATATTTTCATACTTGTGTGTGTGTGAAATTTATATATAATATTTATATATATACATATATGGATACATATATCCATATATATAAAATTTGTATATATATGGATATATGTGTGTTGTGTGTGTGTGGATATCATCATCATCAAGGGGCTAACGCCGAAAGGGGTGCATGGCTGCATCCACCCTTCGCTTCCAGCCATGAGGGTCCCTCATGGCGAGTCTCCAGGCAGGCCCTTGGCCCATCTCTAACTCCTCGCAACAGGTCTCCTCAAGCTGGCAAGCCATGGACATCCTAAGTTGTTCCATGGGCCTCCTCCGCCCAGGATTGTCTTGCAAAGAAACAACCTGATGAGCAGTGTCATCCACAGGGAAACTAGCTGGGTTTGCCATATAGCCTGAGTTGGCGATCCCGGATCACGCAAGTAACAGGTCCTATCCTAGTCTCATGGGGTAACTGACAGTTGGACACATGGTCCTACCAACTGTATCCCGTGATCCGGTGAAGAGACTTGTTACAAAAGTCCTCAAGACGAGATTCCAAGGCACTAGATAGTGTCCAGGCTTTGCTTCCATAGAGCAAAAACTGGCAATATCAAGGCTTTGAAGACATATACCTTGGTCCTTTTGCATAGATACCGACATCCCCAAATGCTCTTATTGATTAAGTCCTCAGCGTAAGCCTTAACAGGCCCCCAAAGTCCTGATTCTTGGTCTTGATCCAGGAGACCTCTAGGCCCAAAAGCTTCACCTCATTGCTAAATGCATCAAGAGCTGCCACCAGTGACTTTGGGGTAGTAGCTCTGCCCATTATCCAGTCCATGCAGGTGCAAAAAAGTGTTAGTGCAAGGACACAGCCTTGCCTCACCCCTGAAGTAACAGGGAAGAAGGTCGACAGGCCCCACCACACTTACAGCACTTTCAAGTACCAGTATATAGGCTTGCTATTTGGCCAGTAAATCTGTGTTGGAAGGCTGTGTCCTTGCACAATCTGAATAGAGAAAGTCTGAAAGTCGGGACTTAGGATGAACAAGAAAAAGACTAAGATGATGTTCAAACAATAGAACTCAATTTGAGCAGATACATGTACAAGATGAAGCGCTAGAGGTAGTGAACAAGTATATATACTTAGGGCAGCTGATACAGAAAAAACACATCTAGCAAAGAAGAAATTTAAGTGACATCAGTCAAGGCTTGAGTGCCTTTGACAGTCACAGTAACATACTAAGAGGCTCCTTGCTATAATTTTAAAAAGAGATGTCTTTAACTAATGCATCCTCCAAATTATGACCTATGGATCAGAAACATGGACTACAACCAAATTACTGGAGAGGAAAAACTAATAAGAGAGAGATAAAAAGGTTGATATTAAGAATTATCCCAAGAGATCAGATGAGGGTGATGTGGATCAGGGAACAGACAAAAGTGGAGGACATACTTGGGAGCATCAAAAAGAAAAAATGGCAATGGGCAGGTCATATATGCCGGGAGATAGATGAAAGATGAACAAAGAAACTAACAGACCAGGCTATAGATAACATAAATAGGTCAAGGTGGCATGAAGAAATAATGAAATTTGGGGGCCAAAGACTAAACAAAAAACACAAAACAGACAAACCTGGAAAAGATTGGAAGAGGCCTACATCCTGCAGTGGATTGATTCAAGCTGATGATATATAATATACAGATATAGATATAGATATATGATAGATATATATATATATTATATATATATATATATATATATTATATATATACATATATATTTTATATACACACACAAATATAAATATGATATGAGAGTGTGTGTAAAACCTGGCTATCATGACTCATATATGAGTAGATATATAATGTCCATGGAGCTAGTTAGATCCTAGTTGCACACTTCTTTTAGTGGGTCGTGTGGCATGGTTGGTTTAGTATGGCCCTCCGGTTTCAAAACCTGGAGTGACCTAGATTCAAGGCCTGGCCAGGGGGGGATTGTTAATATCTATATCAATGTGGCATTGTATTATTCCATCTTGATATATATACCTCAGTACACCGACTTCGGTTTAAAAATTCTAAATCAATTTCCACCGAGTAGTCATGGGGAGTGTGTGTAATACCTTGCTATCATTACAATGTATGAGTAGATAGGTGTGTAGATATGTATATATATTATATATATACCTATGATATATCAATGCCGGTCAGTGAGGATTATTATATGTCTATATCAATATGGCATTGCATTATTCCATCTTTTAATATATATATTATATATATATTTTTATATATATATATATATATATATATAATATATATATAATTTTATATATTTATATATATAATATATATACATATATACATACATACATATTACATACACACACACCTCAGTTTCGAATTTCTAAAAAAAATTTCCACCAAGAGCCCACGGGGAGTGTGTAAAAACCTTGCTGTCATTACTCGTGTTTGAGTAGATAGGTAATGTCTATGGAGAAATTAGGTTCTAGTTGCACGCTCCTTTAGGGGTCATGTGGTATGGTTGGTTTAATACTGGCCCTCAGGTTTCATACCCAAAGGACCTAAGTTCGAGACCTGGTCAGGGAGGATTATTATATATTGTTACGCCGACCCCCTCGTCTCTCTGCTAACAACACAAGGGCAGGCTAGGCAGCGGCGTGCTATCCACAGGGTCGTGAACACTAAAACAGCTCCAAGAGGCACCGAGCACCACAGCGTCCCAGAACCAGGAGGGAAAACGCCAAGTGGCGAGGCGGGGCCCACAAAATTTAAACACAAAATGACAGTCTTTCCTTTATTTACACAAGTTATTTACCCGTACACTTTTCTAAAAGGTACATTACAGGGGAAACCAGCATGTCACACTGCACGAACGGGCTTATAACAGGGCAACACAAGGTTTATCGGGCACAAGGGCACACACAAGGTCTTCACAGGAGCAGCACCCAACTCCGTCTCTTGGCTTGTTCCTCCGCTCCTTGCTCACAGCCAGCTGCGTCATGCTTGCCCAGGCCCCTTTCATGTTAATACATGCCAGGTCATCCTTTTCTTTGTTAACACATGTTTCGCACAGTCTCCGAAAGACCCACTGGCGTAGCACTATCCCCCCCCTATCAAGCAGACGACCCGTCTGCTCTGACATATCTAAACCTGAAACAAACTACAGAAAATTTAAATAAAATCAGTTCTCAGAAACACAAAAAAAATCTTTCATCCAGCGCGGCTTTCTTCGCTCTCGCTGGGGTCTCTCTGGAGGAGGTGTGGGCAGCGGTAGATTGGCAGTGGCACCCAGAGGGGTATCTCCTGCCCCAAGACCAGGCTCATGGTCACCATTGACGTCTGCTGCATCGCCCTCACCGTCCAAATGCTCTTTCCTCATCTCGGTCAGCGTCTGCCACGTCTCATCGCCGCTACGGGGGGCTAACGTCATCTTCTTTTTCACCATGGCCCAGGAGTAGCTTCCTGGCCCATGGTAACGCCACAACGGTGCGCCAATTCCTCGAGGAAGTCAGGCAACGGGCCCACACCAACCAACCTCGCTCCCGACGATCTTCTGGATGCTCCACTTCCTCACAAGTGCCCAGCTTTGCACCAGCTGGCACTTTTGGGGGCCTTATGGGAGAAGTTAGCTCCCAAACCCACTGTAACAAACCCCTCCCTGGTCCAACAAGGCTCCGCCCAACCGCTACGCCATCAGCCGCTGCGGGTTTTTGGATGGGCCCACGAGGCCCTCTACTCCACGCATCACTCTTGACAGTTGACAACGGATTCTAGACTCTGTCCTGGGGGCAAGGTGCAGTCGCTCAGCCGTAACTACCTCTGCACAGCCAACCTCTGGAAGCAAGGGCACATCTTCACCGTGCACCTTCACCAGCTTCCGTCCAAGGTCGACAACACGCCTTACTCCGCATCAGGTAGTAAGGCCCAGCAAGCAGTGCTGTCCAGATCGGCCAATACACCAGCAGCCGCTGCACCGTGCTACCCACGCCAATACGAGCCCCCACTGGCCCCTTGGCTGCCCCCACAATGCCCCGTGACACCACACAGTCTCTGTGGTGCGTCTGGAAGTTGCATAGTGGCCAACATATCAGGCCGCACTAGGGTTTCTCAGCCCCAGTGTCACTGGTCAGGCGGCATGGTTTCCCCATCTATTGAGCCCTCCACCTGCATCGTGCGGTTCGACGGCAGCTTCCCCAAGTCGGGGCCCAGGAAACCGAAGACGGTGGGTTCGGCCCCCTTCTCCAGAGTTTTCCCCCTGTACCACTTCCTTAGCCTTAGGACATGCACTCGGATGGGACCATACCTACCACAGTCCTTGCAGCACTGCTGGAAGGCATCAGAATCCATCCGGTTGAGAGGACGTGTTCTCCGCTCCCTTCGACACCGACTACGTCTGTGCCCTACCTCTCCGCAGCCCCAACACAAGCCTTGGAAAGTTCTCGGGCTCACCTTCCTCAATGCTATTTTCTCCACTTTAGCCTTCTGGCCCGGAGGTCACGGCGGGGCTGAGCAGCGGCCCTAGGCACTGGTTGCCTTCAGGAAGGCCTCGAACCCCAAAGGCCCTCGCCAGCCCCAACTGCAGGTCCTCAGGGTGTGCCTGCTTGACGTAGATTTGCAGCTGCTGGTCCTGTAAAGCGTCAACAAAGAAATCACGGGCCAGGACCACGATCATCTCTTCCGCAGCCGCAGGGTACGACCTCCTTACCAGCGCCTCCACATCCTGCACCAGCTGGGACAGTGTCTCGCCACGCTCACAAGTCCGCTTCTTCAAGTGGGCCCGATATACCTCGGCCTGGTGGTGGTGCCCGAAACGGCGTTTCAAAGCCCCTGCCACGCTGGTGTAAGAGGCCTGTTGGAATGGCGGCAGATGCCCCAACACTTCCACCGCGGGGCCCCTTAGTGCTGTTACCAGCTGCAGGGCCTTCTCTTCCTGGCTCCAGCCCTGGGCAGATGTCAGCATTTCAAATTGGGCTACATATGCCTCCCAGGCCACCTTCCCGTCGTACTCAGCTGGCTTAAAGCCTCACAGAATGTCTGGGGGCCCGAGGGGCTGCAGGGTGGAGAATGCGTGCCGTGAACTAACACGCCCGGGGGGGAGGAAGGGGGTGAGGGAGGCAACGAAGCGGGTTGACCGGGTCCGAGTTTGCCGCCACCTATACCCAAGGGAGTGGTTCCGATGTATCCCCAGCCTTCTGCAGCGACCACTGGCTGCGACACGACGCTGCGAGGCCCGGGGGTTTCCTGCCACGGACCCCAGGCAGACCCCAGTAAATCTGACACTTTGGCATCTGTTGCCAGAACCTCGTCTGCCTTCTCTGCTTGCAACGTTACTACCGACTTCACTGCCTCCCTCAGGCCCTGAACCTCACCCTTCAGAGTCTGCACCTTCTCCAAATCAGTTCACTCTTCACGCTGTTGCGGGCCCTTGTCGTGTACTGCTGATTTTCCATCTTCCCCAGATGCAAGATTGCTCTGTAGCACCTCAACAAGTTGGCAGAAACTGTTCCTCTGCCTTCCTTGCCTGCATCTCGACGAGATGGTGCGCCTGCTGCGTGCCCTCTGTGCCTGCTCTTTGCCCTTTGTGCCATTTCCTCCTCATACCAGCCAGCATGGCAGTGATCAGGTCCATCTGGCTCGGCTTCACCTCAAACTCGTGCCTGCCTTAGTCATAGCCTCCTCTCCCTCATGGCTGCCGTACTCTTTGGACGACATGATAAATCGGCGCGTCTCACTGATCAAACACAAATCCCACTCCTGACACCAATTGTTACGCCGGTCGCCTCGTCTCTCTGCCACCAACACAAGGCAGGCTAGGCAGACGGCGTGTTATATACAAGGGTCGTGAACACTGAACAGCTCCAAGAGGCACCGAGCACCACAGCGTCCCAGAACACCAGGAGGGAAAAAAGCCAAGTGGCGAGGCAGGGCACGAAATAAAACACAAAATGACAGTCTTTCCTTTATTTACACAAGTTATTTACCCCTACACTTTTCTATAGGTACATTAAAAGGGGGAAACCAGCATGTCACACTGCACGATACAGCTATAACAGGGCAACACAACATTATCAGGTCACAAGGGCACACACAAGGTCTTCACAGAGCAGCACCCAACTCCGTCTCTTCGCTGTTCTCCGCTCCTCCGCTCACAGCCAGCCCGCGTCGTTTGCCAGGTCCTTCATGTTAATACATGCCAGGTCATCCCTTTCATGTTAACACATGTTTCGCACAGTCTCCGAAAGACCCACGGCGTAGCAATATCTATTCTTGCAGCCCTTTCTTATTCCATCTTCCCTATATTTCCCCCAGTACATCGACTTCGGTTTTGAATTTTAAACCCGTTTCACCAAGTGCCCACGGGGAGCATGTGTAAACCCGCTATCATTACTCATGTTTGAGTAGATAGGTAATGTCTATGGAGCTAGTTACATCCTAGTTGCACACACTTTTTAGTACACATGTATATGTGTGTGTATATATATTTATATATTTATTAAACATATGTGTATATATAATTGTATTTATATGTATTCATATTTATATTTATGTATATATCTGTATATATTTATGCATAAATATATATATATATATATATATATATATATATATATATACGTATATATGTGATATATATCTACATATTTCATACACATTTATGTATATATGTATGTATGTATGCATGTATTTTATATACATATGTATATATATGATATATATGTATTTATATTTATATATTTGTGATATATATTTCATATATGTAGATGTATATACATATATTTCTACATATATGTAATTTTATATTTGTATATATGTATATGTATATATTTATGTATATGTATATGCATGTGTATATGTATATAATAATATTTTATATATATATATATATAATATATATATTTGTATATATACATATATATGTATGTGTATATATACACATGTATATGTGTATAAGTTTGCATTTTTTATATTAGTTTAAAATATAAAATATATATACACAGGTGTGTGCATGCGTGCGTGTGTTTTTAAAATTTTATATATTTATATTTATATATGTGTGTGTTTATGCAAGTACATATATATATGTGGGAAGACAAATGAGTAATGCATATTATTTCAGGGTGGATTAGTTAAAATAAAAATAATAAAGTTAAATATATTTTTACCTCAAGTATTTATTTATTGTATGTGTAAAATTAAACTTTCATCATACATTTCCATGGGTCTGTATGGATACATATATATGGTGTGTGTGTTTTGTGTGTGTGTGTGTGTGTGTGTACATAAAAAATGTTATTAAATATATCTAAGATTGATGTTCTATTCCAGGAACCTAGGGGAGTAGATGTTTACATCCTAAAGAAGATACATGAAAAAAGCAAGAAGAAGTGTGAAGAATATTTAGGCTGTCCGGTTATTTATGAACTCATTGAGGTGGGTTTACTCTAGTTGAATTTGCAGCATTTTTTTTTTTTTTTTTTTTTTTTTTTTTTAAAAGCGAGTCAACCCAATGTAAGTAGGATTATTTACTGCCCCCTTTTAAAGACTTTTGTGAGTTTGTTACATACAGATGGCTCCATGTGTACTCAGCCAGCAGTTGGTCCTAGTGACAGATCCTGATTTCCCTATTCCTTGAACTGGCAGGAAAATGTGTTTTTCTTTCCAATAGAACTAATACTGACATTATCATTGTTATTGATATTATGATTATTAAATTGTTATTAAAATATTAACATCAAAGACAATGAAAAAATAGGAATGAAGCTTTCAAAAAATGAAGGAAAAGGGTAAACAGAAGAGATAGGTAAGACTAATAGCTGACTCCTTGGTGACTAAGCACTTGTAGAGCCATCTGTGTGCAAAGACAATAGATAAACTTTTTTTTACAGAGGGAAATGTCATGTAATCTTGCCACCTGCTGACATTGGGTTAATAATGTTAGTTATTATCATTATTGACATTATTATTATTTATTGTAATATTATTTGAAAAAGAAACAATAATAGAATGATAAAATGATAAAAAATTAATCTTTTCAAAAATCAAGGATAGGTATGACTAAGGTGACTATACATATTTGGAGCCATCACTGTAAACACAATTCACTAAAATTATAGTAAACATAAAGCATCTTCTGTTTGCGTTATAAAATTTAATGCCATATTAAAGTTTAATCATATCTGCAGTACTTGCACGAAGATTCAAAACAAATGCAGATGCACAAGTCTGTAATTATCAGTAAATATGCTGTTTTACATGAAATATCTGTAATTTATTTTTGCAATAATAATTGGCTGTCACCCACTAAAAATTTTAATATTACACCATAGTATTGGTAGTGAGACCTTTGTTGTAGAAAAATAAAGAAATATACACATATATGTTAGTATTATATCATGAAGATATATAATGATAATAATATTGTATAGTAAAAAAATTTTATGTATAAGTGGCATCAAAGAGCCTTGAATTTTATAAGCATTTAACCGAAAGGACAAACAAAAATTAAATGTTTGTGCCAATTTATACTTGAGTTTTCTCACATGTGGTTAAAGGGAGCCTTTTCAGGATGTTGCTGGCAACATTGCTCTAGTCATTTTATCATAAAGTATAACAGTGTTAGATAAAATAATAGATTGATTGACTGATTGATTTTTTATTTTATAGAGTATATAATTGCACTTTGTCTAATATATAATGTTTAAATACCCCCCAAATGTTTTTTTTTTTTTTTTTTTTTTTTTTTTTTTTTTTTTTTTTTTTTTTTTTTTTGTTTGAAAATAGGGATCATATTTTGTAGAGGAACCTCTTTTTTATATGGAAGATATTTTTTCCTGAATCACAAAGGAAACTAATTTAGTCTAGAAAAAAAAATCATGTTTTATTTATTTATATTTTTCTAATTTTAATTTTGAAGAAATGGTGAACGGTGGATGGCAGGATCAGTACAATAAATATAGTCATATTAATCTTGCAGATATACAACATATCATTTAAATTTTAGGAATTAGGCAAACACATGCATAAAGTAAGTAGATGGCAAGAGTTATATATATATATGTATAATATATATATATATATATATATATTTATATATGTGTGTATATATATGTGTATATATATGTATATGTATATATATATATTTCATATAATGTGTATTTAAAAATATATATTTTTATTATATAATAAATATAATATAATATATATATATGATCTATATAAAATGTCATATAAAATATTTAGATATATTGAGATATACATATATATAAAATGTATATGTAGTATAATGTATATATATTATATATATATATATATATATACAATATATTATATATACACAATATATGCATATATATATATATTATATATATATATATATATATAAAATTAAAATATATATATATTTTAAATATATATATTATATAATAAAAATTTTTAATATAAATATATATATATAATCTTCCCATCTACTTACTTTAGCATGTGTTTCCCAAATTTCCAAAAATTTTAAATGATATTTTGTATATCGCAAGGATTATATGACTATAATTTATTTTACTGATACTGCCCCCACAGTTTACCCTTTTTCATAATTAAAATTAGAAAAATATAAATAAAATAAAACATGATTTTTTTTTTTAGACAAATTTGTTTCCTTGTGATTCAGGAAAAAAATCTTTCCTATAAAAAGAGGTTCCTCTACAAAAATGATCCTATTGCAAACAAAAAAAAAAAAAAAAAAAAAAAAAAAAAAAAAAAAAAAAAAAAAAAAAAAAAAAAAAACTTTGGGGGGTTGTAAACATGATATGAGACAAAGTGCAATTATATATCAAACATAAAAAATCAATCATAAATCAATCTATTATTTTTCAACCTTTTATATTTTAATAAAATGACTAGAGCAATTTTGCCGCAACATCCGAAAGGCTACCTTAAACGTGAGAAAACTCAAGAAAAATTTGGCAAAATTTTTAATTTTGTTTGCACTTTGGTTAAATTGTTTAAAAAAATTAAAAGGGGCTTTTTTATCCCACTTTACTTTAAAATTTTTTACATAATTTTATTATTTATATATTTCATAAAAATACAAAACATATAGTGTTTTTTCTTTTTTTTTCAAAACAAAGGTCCACTACCAAATATGTGTAAATTTTTATAGGGGTGCACCCAATTATTATTGCACAAAAAAATTAAAGATATTCATGTAAACAGCATATTATGTAATTAAGGGACTTTGATCTGCGTTTTTTTGGGAATTTCGGGCAAGTACTGCAGTTGGGTTTTAAAACTTTAATATGGCATAAATTTATAACGCAAACAGAAGATGTTTTATTTTTTTCTATAATTTTAGTAAATTTGTTTTTACAGTGATGGCTCCAAATGATGGCCACCTTAGTCATATACCCTTGTTTTTAAAAAGATTAATTTTTATCATTTTATATTCTATTTTTGTTTCTTTTAAAATAATTTACAATAAAATAAAATGTCAATAATAAAAATTAACAACTTTATTAACCAATGTCAGCGGGTGGCAAGATTAAAGACATCCCTCGAAAAAAAAATTTTATCTATTGTCTTTGCCACAGATGGTCTCAAGGCTTGTCCCCAAAGGAGTCAGCATTATCTTATTTTCTCTTTGTTTACCCTTTTCCTCTTTTTTTGAAAGCTTCATTCCTTTTTTTTCATTGTCTGATGTTTAAATTTTATAACAATTTAATAATCATAATATAATAAAAAATGATAAAGTCAGTATTATTCTATTGGGGAAAAAAAAAAAACATTTTTTGCCAGTTCAAGGAATGGGGGAAAACAGGGTCTGTCACTAGGGGCCAAAATGCTGGATGAGCCCCCATGGGGCCATCTGTTGTAACAAACCCCAAAAGTCTAAAGGGGAAGAAATAAACCCAGACATTGGGTTGTGCTTTGAAAAAAAAAAAAAAAAAAAAAAAAAAAAATGCTGCAAATTCAACTAGAGTAAACCACCTCAATGAGTTCATAAATAACCGGACAGCCGAAATATTATTCACACGTCTTCTGGCTTTCTTAATGTATCTTCTTTAGGATGTAATCATCTACTCCCCTAGGATTCCTGGAATAGAACATCAATCTTAGATATATTATATAACATTTTTATGTACACACACACACCACACACACACACACACACACACATATATATGTATACCATACAGACCATGGAAATGTATGATGAAAGTTTAATTTTACACATACAATAAATAAATACTTGAGGTAAAAATATATTTAACTTTATTATGTTATATTTAACTAATCCACCTGAAATAATATGCATTACTCATTTGTCTTCCACATATATATATGTATTTGCATAAACACACACATATATAAATAAAAAATATATATATATAAAAACACACGCACGCATGCACACACCTGTGTATATATATGTATATATTACTAATATACAAATGCAAACTTATACACATATACATGTGTATATATACACATACATATATGTATATATACAAATACATATATATATATATAATATATATATATATATATATGCATATATATATTATATACATATACACATGCATATACATATACATAAATATATACATATACATATATACAAATATATATATACATATAAATACATAAATATATATATTTATCATAAATATATACAGATATATACATAAATATAAATATGAATACATATAAATACAATTATATATACACATATGTTTAATAAATATATAAATATATATACACACACATATACATGTGTACTAAAAAGTGTGTGCAACTAGGATGTAACTAGCTCCATAGACATTACCTATCTACTCAAACATGAGTAATGATAGCGTGGTTTTACACAGTGCTCCCCGTGGGCACTTGGTGGAAACTGATTTAGAAATTCAAAACCGAAGTCAGATGTACTGAGGAATATATATGAAAGATGGAATAATGCAAGGCTGCAATGATATAGATATTGCTACGCCAGTGGGTCTTTCGGAGACTGTGCGAAACATGTGTTAACATGAAAAGGATGACCTGGGCATGTATTAACATGAAGGGACCTGGGCAAACATGACGCAGCTGGCTGTGAGCGGAGGAGCGGAGGAACAAGCGAAGAGACGGAGTTGGGTGCTGCTCCTGTGAAGACCTTGTGTGTGCCCTTGTGACCTGATAAATGTTGTGTTGCCCTGTTATAAGCTGTATCGTGCAGTGTGACATGCTGGTTTCCCCCTGTAATGTACCTATAGAAAAGTGTACGGGTAAATAACTTGTGTAAATAAAGGAAAGACTGTCATTTTGTGTTTATTTCGTGCCCTGCCTCGCCACTTGGCGTTTTCCCTCCTGGTGTTCTGGGACGCTGTGGTGTCGGTGCCTCTTGGAGCTGTTCAGTGTTCACGCCCCTGTATATAACACGCCGTTTTCCCTAGCCTGCCTTGTGTTGGTGGAAAGAGAGACGAGGGACGGCGTAACAATTGGTGGTCAGGAGTGGGATTTGTGTTTGATCAGTGAGACGCGCCGATTTATCATGTCGTCCAAAGAGTACGGCAGCCATGAGGGAGAGGAGGCTATGACTAAGGCAGGCACGAGTGAGGTGAAGCCGAGCCAGATGGACCTGATCACTGCCATGCTGGCTGGTATGAGGGAGGAAATGGCACAAAGGGCAGAAGAGCAGGCACAGAGGGCACGCGAGCAGGCGCACCATCTCGTCGAGATGCAGGCAAGGAAGGCAGAGGAACAGTTCTCCCAACTTGTTGAGGTGCTACAGAGCAATCTTGCATCTGTGAAGATGGAAACTCAGCAGTACACCGACAAGGCCTGCAACAGCGTGAAGAGTGAACTGATGGAGAAGGTGCAGACTCTGAAGGGTGAGGTTCAGGGCCTGAGGGAGGCAGTGAAGTCGGTAGTAACGTTGCAAGCAGAGAAGGCAGACGAGGTTCTGGCAACAGATGCCAAAGTGTCAGATTTACTGGGGTCTGCCTGGGGTCCGTGGCAGGAAACCCCCGGGCCTCGCAGCGTCGTGGTCCGCAGCCAGTGGTCGCTGCAGAAGGCTGGGGATACATCGGAACCACTCCCTTGGGTATAGGTGGCGGCAAACTCGGCCCCGGTCAACCCGCTTGTTGCCTCCCTCACCCCTTCCTCCCCCCCGGGCCGTGTTAGTTCACGGCACGCATCTCCACCCTGCACCCCCCTCGGCCTCCAGACATTCTGTGAGGCGTAAGCCAGCTGAGTACGACGGGAAGGTGGCCTGGGAGGCATAGTAGCCCAATTTGAAATGCTGACATCTGCCCAGGGCTGGAGCCAGGAAGAGAAGGCCCTGCAGCTGGTAACAGCACTAAGGGGCCCCGCGGTGGAAGTGTTGGGGCATCTGCCGCCATTCCAACAGGCCTCTTACACCAGCGTGGCAGGGGCTTTGAAACGCCGTTTCGGGCACCACCACCAGGCCGAGGTATATCGGGCCCACTTGAAGAAGCGGACTTGTGAGCGTGGCGAGACACTGTCCCAGCTGGTGCAGGATGTGGAGGCGCTGGTAAGGGGGTTCGTACCCTGCGGCTGCGGAAGAGATGATCGTGGTCCTGGCCCGTGATTTCTTGTTGACGCTTTACAGGCCCAGCAGCTGCAAATCTACGCAAGCAGGCACACCTGAGGCCCTGCAGGGGGCGCTGGCGAGGGCCTTGGAGTTCGAGGCCTTCCTGAAGGCAACCAGTGGCCTAGGGCCAGCTGCTCAGCCCCGCCGTGACCTCCGGGCCAGAAGGCTAAAGTGGAGAAAATAGCATTGAGGAAGGTGAGCCCGAGAACTTTCCAAGGCTTGTGTTGGGGCTGCGGAGAGGTAGGGCACAGACGTAGTCGGTGTCGAAGGGAGCGGAGAACACGTCCTCTCAACCGGATGGATTCTGATGCCTTCCAGCAGTGCTGCAAGGACTGTGGTAGGTATGGTCACCATCCGAGTGCATGTCCTAAGGCTAAGGAAGTGGTACAGGCGGAAAACTCTGGAGAAGGGGGCCGAAACCCAGCCGTCTTCGGTTCCTGGGCCCCGACTTGGGTAAGCTGCCGTTTGAAAACCCGCACGATGCAGGTGGAGGGCCCCAATAGATGGGAAGCCATGCCGCCTGACAGTGGACACTGGGGCTGAGAAGACCCTAGTGCGGCCTGAATGTTGGCCACTATGCAACTTCCAGACGCAAAAAACCACAGAGACTGTGTGGTGTCACGGGGCATTTTGTGCAGCTCAAGGGGCCAGTGGAGGCCGTATTTGGGGGTGGGTAGCACGGTGCAGCGGCTGCTGGTGTGTATGTGGTCCGATCTGGACGAGCACTGCTTGCTGGGCCTTGACTACCTGATGCGGAGTAGGTGTGGTCGACCTTGGACGGAAGCTGGGGGAAGGTGCACGGGGGGAAGATGTGCCCTTGCTTCCAGAGGTTGGCTGTGGCAGAGGTAGTTACGGCTGAGCGACTGCACCTTGCCCCCAGGACAGAGTCTAGAATCCGTTTGTCAACTGTCAAGAGTGATGCGTGGAGTAGAGGGCCTCGTGGAGCCCATCCAAAACCTGCAGCTGGTGATGGCGTACGGTTGGGCGAGCCTTGTTGGACCAGGGGGGGGGTTATTACAGTGTTGGTAGCTAACTTCTCCGATAAGGCCCAGAATGTGCCAGCTGGTGCAAAGCTGGGCCACTTGTGGGAAGTGGACATCCAGAAGAGTCGTCGGGGAGCGAGGAGTTGGTTGGTGTGGGCCCGTTGCCTGACTTCCTCGAGGAATTGGCGCACCGGTTGTGGCGTTACCATGGGCCAGGAAGCTACTCCTGGGGCCATGGTGAAAAAGAAGATGACGTTAGCCCCAGTAGCGGCGATGAGGACGTGGCAGACGCTGACCCGGAGATGAGGACGAGCATTTGGACGGTGAGGGCGATGCAAGCAGACGGGCAATGGTGACCATGAGCCTGTCTTGGGGCAGGAGATACCCCTCTGGGTGCCACTGCCAATCTACCGCTGCCCACACCTCCTCCAGAGAGACCCCAGCGAGAGCGAAGAAAGCCGCGCTGGATGAAAGATTTTTTTTGTGTTTCTGAGAACTGATTTTATTTAAATTTTCTGTAGTTTGTTTCAGGTTTAGATATGTCAGAGCAGACGGGTCGTCTGCTTGATAGGGGGGGGATAGTGCTACGCCAGTGGGTCTTTCGGAGACTGTGCGAAACATGTGTTAACATGAAAAGGATGACCTGGGCATGTATTAACATGAAGGGACCTGGGCAAGCATGACGCAGCTGGCTGTGAGCAGAGGAGCGGAGGAACAAGCCAAGAGACGGAGTTGGGTGCTGCTCCTGTGAAGACCTTGTGTGTGCCCTTGTGACCTGATAAACGTTGTGTTGCCCTGTTATAAGCTGTATCGTGCAGTGTGACATGCTGGTTTCCCCCTGTAATGTACCTATAGAAAAGTGTACGGGTAAATAACTTGTGTAAATAAAGGAAAGACTGTCATTTTGTGTTTATTTCGTGCCCTGCCTCGCCACTTGGGTTTTTCCTCTGGTGTTTGGGACGCTGTGGTGCTCGGTGCCTCTTGGGGTGTTCAGTGTTCACGACCCTGTGGATAGCACGCCGTCTGCCTAGCCTGCCTTGTGTTGTTAGCAAGAGACGAGGCGGTCGGCGTAACAAATATAATAATTCCCTGACCAGGTCTGAACTTAGGTCACTTTGGGTATGAAACCTGAGGGCCAGTATTAAAACCCAAACCCTACCACATGACCCACTAAAAGGAGCGTGCAACTAGACCTAATTTGCTCCATAGACATTACCTATCTACTCAAACAACGAGTAATGACAGCAAGGTTTTACACACTCCCAGTGGGCTCTGGTGGAAATTTATTTAGAAATTCGAAAACTGAGGTGTGTGTGTATGTAATATGTATGTATGTATATATGTATATATATTATATAATAAATATATATATATATATATAATATATAATTATATATATATATAAAATATAAAATATAATATTATATATATAAAAGATGGAATAATGCAATGCCATATTGATATAGACATATAATAATCCTCACGGACCAGGCATTGATATATCATAGGTATATATATAATATATATACAATTACACACCTATCTACTCATACATGCGTAATGATAGCAAGGTTTTTACACACACTCCCCCTGACTACTCGGTGGAAAATTGATTTAGAAATTTGAAACCCAAGTCAGGTGTACTGAGGTATATATATGCAAGATGGAATAAATACAAAGCCACATTGATATAGATATATAACAATCCTCCCGGCCAGGCCTTGAATCTAGGTCACTCCAGGTATGAAACGGAGGGCCAGTACTAAACCAACCATGCCACCCCGACCCACTAAAAAAGGAGTGTGCAACTAGGATCTAACTAGCTCCATGGACATTATATATCTACTCATATATGAGTCATGATAGCCAGGTTTTTTACACACACTCTCATATCATATTTATATTTGTGTTGGGGTATATATATATATATATATATATATATATATATATATATATATATATATTTTATATATATAATATATATATATATATATTTATATATATATATATCATCAGCCTGAATCAATCCATGCAGGATGTAGGGCCTCTCCCAAAACATTCCAGCTTTGTCTGTTTTTTGTTTTTTGTTTTGTCTTGGCCCCCAAATTTCATTATTTCTTCAAAGCCAACCTTGACCTATTTATGTTTTCTATAGCCTGGTCTGTTAAGTTTCTTGTTCATCTTTCATCTAGTCTCCGGCATATATGACCTGCCCATTGCCATTCTTTCTTTTTTGATCCTCCCAAGTAGTCCCCACTTTGTCTGTTCCCCGATCCACATCCACCCTCATCTGATCTCTTGGGATAATTCTTAATATTTAACCTTTTTTATCTCTCTCTTATTAGTTTCCTCTCCAGTAATTTGGTTTTTAGTCCATGTTTTGATCCATAGGTCATAATTTGGAGGATGCATTAGTTAAAGACATCTCTTTTTAAAAATTATAGCAAGGAGCCTCTTAGTATGTTACTGTGACTGTCAAAGGCACTCAAGCCTTGACTGATGTCACTTAAATTTCTTCTTTGCTAGATGTGTTTGTCTGTATCAGCTGCCCTAAGTATATATACTTTTTCACTACCTCTAGCGCTTCATCTTGTACATGTATCTGCTCAAATTGAGTTCTATTGTTGAACATCATCTTAGTCTTTTTCTTGTTCATCCTAAGTCCGACTTTCAGACTTTCTCTATTCAGATTGTGCAAGGACACAGCCTTCCAACACAGATTACTGGCCAAATAGCAAGCCTATATACTGGTACTTGAAAGTGCTGTAAAGTGTGGTGGGGCCTGTCGACCTTCTTCCCTGTTACTTCAGGGGTGAGGCAAGGCTGTGTCCTTGCACTAACACTTTTTTGCACCTGCATGGACTGGATAATGGGCAGAGCTACTAGCCAAAGTCACTGGTGGCAGCTCTTGATGCATTTAGCAATGAGGTGAAGCTTTTGGGCCTAGAGGTCTCCTGGATCAAGACCAAGAATCAGGACTTTGGGGGCCTGTTAAGGCTTACGCTGAGGACTTAATCAATAAGAGCATTTGGGGATGTCGGTATCTATGCAAAAGGACCAAGGTATATGTCTTCAAAGCCTTGATATTGCCAGTTTTGCTCTATGGAAGCAAAGCCTGGACACTATCTAGTGCCTTGGAGTCTCGTCTAGATGGCTTTTGTAACAAGTCTCTTCACCGGATCACGGGATACAGTTGGTAGGACCATGTGTCCAACTGTCAGTTACCCCATGAGACTAGGATAGGACCTGTTACTTGCGTGATCCGGGATCGCCAACTCAGGCTATATGGGCACCTAGCTAGTTTCCCTGTGGATGACACTGCTCATCAGGTTGTTTCTTTGCAAGACAATCCTGGGCGGAGGAGGCCCATGGAACAACTTAGGATGTCATGGCTTGCCAGCTTGAGGAGACCTGTTGCGAGGAGTTAGAGATGGGCCAAGGGCCTGCCTGGAGACTCGCCATGAGGGACCCTCATGGCTGGAAGCGAAGGGTGGATGCAGCCCTGCACCCCTGTCGGCGTTAGCCCCTTGATGATGATGATATCCACACACACACACACACATATATCCAT
>NC_051399.1:16365654-16370005 GCF_015228065.2 Penaeus monodon | reverse complement strand
GAGGGGAGCCCGCTGTCCAATGAGCGCGGACATGGCTGTGGACCTGTGTGACCCAACCTGGGTAACTATGCTGAACTCCAGGTTGCGGGGTCGTGCTGCTACAAGGGAATGTGTATTGTCTAATTTGGCAGCTAGTATGGCCTATAGCTACTCTTTTGGGTAAAGTCCCTCTAAAAGTGATTCTTAGTGATTTAGTAGGTATGCATTTATTTCACTTTCTCTGTCATTATTTTTTAAAAATTCTCTTTACATCTATTATTTAATTTGGATCATATCCTAATGTTCTTATTTTCTCTTTCATATTTTCTATATTTAAGTCCGTTTCAACTGGGTATATTGTTCCATAGGAACAGTTTGTGTATTTATTTGAAGTTGGCTGTTTACATATTATTTCCCAGTTTCCTAGTTTATTTAAAGTTCTTAATTTGGATATGTCTTTGATTTCAAATCTGAGGGCTTTACCTGCCCCTATCACTCTCAAGGAATCTTCAACTATGTATTTTTGAAATTCTGATTTGTTCATGGCTTTCATTAATTTTAGTGGTTGTTGGAATTAGTGGTTGCAGATCCATCTTTTTATTTAATTAGTACTACGGAATTTTCATTTCCTACCTCCATATTTGCTAGGTTTTTACTTGTTGGTTGGGGTTCTTCCGGTGTTTTCCATCCGGTTCTTTGTTTTTCAGTTGTTTTAAGATTAGGTTTTCTTTGTTATCACTTTCTAATTCTTCTCTTGTTCTCTTTGTTTGGTTTTCATGGTCCATGTATTGGATTGATTCAGGGTCTTCACCTGGATCAAAATTGAGATCAGAGTCCATAAGATTAGGATTTTCACTACACTCAAAAGTTGATGTTCACTCAACAGAGTTTCAATCCATTCTCATCTACCATTTCATTTCCAGTTATACTTTTATGCGCTGGGATCCATTGTATTGTGATGTTTTTGTTTTGTTTTGTTAAAGTATGAATTAGTTTTTGTCTTTCATATGTAATTTGTTTGTAGTTTTTGAGTTTGTGATTTTTTAGTGTTAAGATTGCCAAGAGTGAATCCATAGTAATTACTGTATTTGTTAGTTTGGTAAGTTTTATATAGTTTAATCCTTGTTTTATTGCATATAACTCTGCTTCTATGATTTGAGTATTTTTTGGTAATTTCCAAATTGATGTGAGGTCTTTTGTGAAGTTGTCTATGAACTTTGTTACTAGTTTAAGGGAAAAATCATACCATGGTGGTACTGGAGCTTTGTTTAAATTCATATTGAATTTTAGTTTTTTTCAAGTCTCAATGACTTCATAGGTCCAGGATTTTTTATCTTTATTGTAAATGAATTCTCTAATCTTTTTTGTTATTAGTTCTTTTACTGGTGTGTTTTTTTTTCCCAACAATTTTACTAGCTGTATACAAGCTAATTCATTTGTTCTGTCAGTTAGCAAAGTTTTTTTTTTGTTAAGGCTTGTAGTGATATTAATTTAAAGGATCCTGTTGATATTCTGAGAGCTGTGTTTTGTATTGTTTCTAATTTTTAAAATTCTGTTTTTTGCTGTTCGTATATTGCCAGACCATACTCTATTTTTGGTTTTACATAGATATTATAAAATTTTATTAGGGATTCTTGTTTTGCTCCCCAGTTATATAAGGATATTGGATATTTTTTTCATTATATTTTGTTAATAAATTTTACCTTGATGTTTTTTTCTATGTGTTTTGTCCATTTTAGGTTTGGTGAATCAAATCTTAATCCCAGGATATCTTGACTGTCAGTAAATTCTAGTTCTACATTTTCTATTCTATCTTTGGTAGCTGTACTCTTGTTTTGTTTGTGAAATATAACAGCTTACTTTTTGTTAAATTTATCTTTAGATCCCAGGTGTCTGCCCATTCTTTTACTTGTTTTAAACCTCTTTCAGTATTATTTATGGCTTCATTTAGGTGTTTACTTGTGGTTATTAGTATTATATCATCTGTGTATATTATTTTTTTATTTCTGTCAGTTTTAGATCATTTATCATGATGTTATAGAGTGTTGGGTGTAAAGGGGAACTTTGTGGGACGCCACTTGATATTGTTCCTTTTACAGAATTTTGGCTTCCTATTTTTATTTGAAATGTTCTTTCTTTTAGAAAATTATGTACCCATTTTAATAGATTTCCTTTTATTCTCAAATTAGCCATTTTTATTAGTAGTGCATCATGATTTACTGTATCAAATGCTTTTTCTAGGTCTATGCATGCAACAAGAGGATATGTTTTATCTTTGATTGCATTTGTTATGTTTGTTTCTACCATTTTTAATGCATTCATTGCTTTATAATTTGGTCTAAATCCTGTTATGGCTATGTTAAGTTTATTATTTGTTTCTAGGCACCAGTTTATTCTTTTTGTTACTATGTTTTCAGATATTTTTTCAAGACAATTCATACGACAAATGAATCTGTATGATTTTGATTCTGTTGGTTTTTGGATTGATTTATGATTACATTTTTAGAATCTTTGAATATTTCTAATTTCTTTTTTCTTTCAGTGACTGGTTGGTCATTATCAATTAAATGATAATTATTTTGTGATGCCCATCCTGTTATCTTTTTAATAATTATATATATTTATTATTTTTTTTTTTTTGGGGTGGGGGGTTGAAATCTATTGAACTATAATTTTTTTCCCAGGACTCTCTTTTTACTTTTTCTATATTTTTTCCAGCTTCAGCTAATAGTTTTTATATTCTAGATTTTCATTATTAGGCCTTTTTTTCATTTATTATAAGCTGTATTTCTTTTTTTTCTGATTTTTGTACATTTTGCATTCCACCATGGTTTGTAGGATTTTATTTTTTTGTCATATACTTGATATTTGAAATATTTTTTTCCTGTGTCACAGTACTCATTCCTTTTAATGGAAATGAAGTTTCTTAACAGTATTACTTGTGTTTCCGAATTGTTTCACAGTATTCTGGTTAAGTGAACTGTAAATAAGTTAGTAGAAATTTCAGGGATAATACAACATTTTGTGAAATCAATTATTGTGTTCCAGCACATCACTTCACAAATCAAAGATTTGTTGCCCTTTAAGGCACAACATGCTGTTATCCTTCACAATAATGGAAGCCCAATTTTGACCTTTAAATGTATTGAATATTATGATAGATGCAAGCAGCCAGGGAGGAAAAGTGGCAGTTGGGAAAGGATTCAGGAGTGAATCCCTTGGCTAGGAAAATAAGATGATTGGGAAGGGGCCCTTTCAGTGGTTGTCAGACTTTTCTGCCTAGTTAGAGAAATAAGGTGAATGGAAGGAGGTCTAGTAGCAAAGTCCCCAAATCTGATAGGTTTTCTGGTTCATACGGCAATGTGTGTGGAGATTTTCATGCTTATAATGGAGTTTATTTATCTACAGTGTCAGGTCACATCTTTCATGATCAAATCTTGGCATGAAGGTTCCAGTTTCCCACCCTTTTTCAAAATTTAAAATGCCAGTCATATTTCTGACCCACAAGAAATTATGGTTCCCAAAAGATCTTCCACGTATGGATATGTATTGAATTTAGACCAATCAAGAAAATTGTATTCTTGATAGTTTTTTCTTTGCACTAAACTGAAACCTATACCACATGACTATGATGACCAATCATGAGTCATGATGTAAAAGAATCTCAGTTGCCAGACTATCGCCCTTCATTTTAATTTCAAATTCACTCGACTATTTCAACTTTATCAAGAGCTTTCACTCTAATAAGAAAAATGCATGAGACTAATTGGAGGTGCATGGTATTTTGCCTATAGCAGTTGATATTAAAATTGTAAATTACTTTGTTCTTGTGATGTGAATCAACATTTGTGGCCATTACAGCAATAGTGCTAAGTTTATTTTTGGGCTGAAGAGTAAATAGAAGTGCACACTGTTATTTTTTCAACAGTTCTTTCTTCTATTTGTAGCATATTCAGGATATGTTTCTCTGATATGACAGTGTTTTCACCATTTTGTAAATAACAATTTTCTTGCTTTCAGAATTATTGAAGAGATTGAAGCACTACAAGCAATTATGCCAGATGAAGTAACAGTATTGCAAGGACACAGGTAATGTGTATAAGACATCAGCATTTTTTATAAGTATTGTTTTATAGCTGTACTTAGGTATTTTCTCTCTCCTTTAATCTGACATGTATTCCACATTATAAATCCTGGAATATAAGGCAGTGGAACACTGATTGGATAATAAAGAAATATTTTACATCAGTGCAACAAATATATAAACATAGTAAGATGTGAGTGTGTGTGTGGAGACAGAGACAGAGACAGACAGACAGACAGGAGAAAAAGAATAAAAAAATAAATAAATAAATAAAAAAGAAAAAAGAAA
>NC_051399.1:16348154-16363154 GCF_015228065.2 Penaeus monodon | reverse complement strand
AACATTTAGTTTTGTCCTCCATTTCAAAATATATAGATTTACAATCAAGTCTAGTTGACTTTTGGCCAAGACTTTTGTGTTTCTGAGGGTTAATACTTTTTTTTTTCTTTCTTTCTTTCAGTGGAATGCCTGATGGTGTGGAGGTGACTGTTGTCCCCGCAACTGGACAGAATATCGAAGAACAACATGTGAGAGTAACTCTTGTGCTGTCTTTGCCACCCGAGTATCCCGATACCTCACCAAGTATCACACTCAGGTTTGTAAATGGGACTTGATTGTAGGTTTTTATACCTAAATGGTATTTTTTTCAGTTTAGCCCCTTGGATCTGGAAGCTTCACTGCCTGTATGTAGCCCAAAATATGGGTATTAAACTGGGTAGCTTGTAGTACTCATGCAGTGACAAGACTCTATGCCTTCCCTTTGCATTGTTATTTCTCTTTTTTTTGCATGAGCATTTATAGCTTTTTTTCTACATTCGTCATTTGATTTGATTTATCCAGATGGCAATAGACTGTATTCCTTGCACAGACTCCATATAACATAACTCAGTAGAATAATAATAACATTAAGGAACATTTGGTTATTTATGACATTCAAATTTCTTTTTGTATTCAATTTTTTGTAATATAACCTGGGCTGCCAGTCAATAGCCTTCCCTAAATGCCCACTGAGTCTAATCACCCTCCAAGAGCTTTGTCCACTCGTGTTGAGTCATTCCTGTTACCTTGGCCTTCAGGGAAAATTCTCTTGACAGTAAGTTCCTGTCACCCCAGCCCTCAGCCAAATTTTCCCGACTGCATGTTCATGTCATCTGCCACTCAAACCAAATTTTTTCATGATGTGATGGTCATGTCATCTAGATCATAGGGGTTAATCATACAAAAAAAAATTATTACAATTATCCTTGTATCTCTTTTATCTAAGGATCCCTCAGATATTATTATTTATGCCCCTAAAGCCAGGGTATATCTGCATGTGCTAGTTTTGGTGAAATGAACTGCCCCCTTCAGTATCCTGGCCAAAGGTGAACTCCTTACACACCTTTAAGTTGGTATCCTTAAAGTTGTACCATGCTTGAAATATCAAAATGCCCATGGCAATAAGTTACATGAATTCTGTTATTTAGAGTTACATTGTGTTTCATCATAGTAAAGTGCTTTATATTTTCATACTTGTGTGTGTGTGAAATTTATATATAATATTTATATATATACATATATGGATACATATATCCATATATATAAAATTTGTATATATATGGATATATGTGTGTGTGTGTGTGTGGATATCATCATCATCAAGGGGCTAACGCCGACAGGGGTGCAGGGCTGCATCCACCCTTCGCTTCCAGCCATGAGGGTCCCTCATGGCGAGTCTCCAGGCAGGCCCTTGGCCCATCTCTAACTCCTCGCAACAGGTCTCCTCAAGCTGGCAAGCCATGACATCCTAAGTTGTTCCATGGGCCTCCTCCGCCCAGGATTGTCTTGCAAAGAAACAACCTGATGAGCAGTGTCATCCACAGGGAAACTAGCTAGGTGCCCATATAGCCTGAGTTGGCGATCCCGGATCACGCAAGTAACAGGTCCTATCCTAGTCTCATGGGGTAACTGACAGTTGGACACATGGTCCTACCAACTGTATCCCGTGATCCGGTGAAGAGACTTGTTACAAAAGCCATCTAGACGAGACTCCAAGGCACTAGATAGTGTCCAGGCTTTGCTTCCATAGAGCAAAACTGGCAATATCAAGGCTTTGAAGACATATACCTTGGTCCTTTTGCATAGATACCGACATCCCCAAATGCTCTTATTGATTAAGTCCTCAGCGTAAGCCTTAACAGGCCCCCAAAGTCCTGATTCTTGGTCTTGATCCAGGAGACCTCTAGGCCCAAAAGCTTCACCTCATTGCTAAATGCATCAAGAGCTGCCACCAGTGACTTTGGCTAGTAGCTCTGCCCATTATCCAGTCCATGCAGGTGCAAAAAAGTGTTAGTGCAAGGACACAGCCTTGCCTCACCCCTGAAGTAACAGGGAAGAAGGTCGACAGGCCCCACCACACTTTACAGCACTTTCAAGTACCAGTATATAGGCTTGCTATTTGGCCAGTAATCTGTGTTGGAAGGCTGTGTCCTTGCACAATCTGAATAGAGAAAGTCTGAAAGTCGGACTTAGGATGAACAAGAAAAAGACTAAGATGATGTTCAACAATAGAACTCAATTTGAGCAGATACATGTACAAGATGAAGCGCTAGAGGTAGTGAACAAGTATATATACTTAGGGCAGCTGATACAGACAAACACATCTAGCAAAGAAGAAATTTAAGTGACATCAGTCAAGGCTTGAGTGCCTTTGACAGTCACAGTAACATACTAAGAGGCTCCTTGCTATAATTTTTAAAAAGAGATGTCTTTAACTAATGCATCCTCCAAATTATGACCTATGGATCAGAAACATGGACTACAACCAAATTACTGGAGAGGAAACTAATAAGAGAGAGATAAAAAGGTTGATATTAAGAATTATCCCAAGAGATCAGATGAGGGTGATGTGGATCAGGGAACAGACAAAAGTGGAGGACATACTTGGGAGGATCAAAAAGAAAGAATGGCAATGGGCAGGTCATATATGCCGGAGACTAGATGAAAGATGAACAAAGAAACTAACAGACCAGGCTATAGATAACATAAATAGGTCAAGGTGGCATGAAGAAATAATGAAATTTGGGGGCCAAGACTAAACAAAAAACACAAAACAGACAAAGCTGGAAATGATTGGGAGAGGCCTACATCCTGCAGTGGATTGATTCAGGCTGATGATATATATATATATATATATATATATATATATATATATATATATATATATATACACACACAAATATAAATATGATATGAGAGTGTGTGTAAAACCTGGCTATCATGACTCATATATGAGTAGATATATAATGTCCATGGAGCTAGTTAGATCCTAGTTGCACACTCATTTTAGTGGGTCGTGTGGCATGGTTGGTTTAGTACTGGCCCTCCGGTTTCATACCTGGAGTGACCTAGATTCAAGGCCTGGCCAGGGAGGATTGTTATATATCTATATCAATGTGGCATTGTATTATTCCATCTTGCATATATATACCTCAGTACACCTGACTTCGGTTTCAAATTTCTAAATCAATTTCCACCGAGTAGTCATGGGGAGTGTGTGTAATACCTTGCTATCATTACGCATGTATGAGTAGATAGGTGTGTAGATATGTATATATATTATATATATACCTATGATATATCAATGCCTGGTCAGTGAGGATTATTATATGTCTATATCAATATGGCATTGCATTATTCCATCTTTTATATATATATATATATATATATATATATATATATATATATATATATATATATATTTATATATATAATATATATACATATATACATACATACATATTACATACACACACACCTCAGTTTCGAATTTCTAAATAAATTTCCACCAAGAGCCCACTGGGAGTGTGTAAAACCTTGCTGTCATTACTCGTGTTTGAGTAGATAGGTAATGTCTATGGAGCAAATTAGGTTCTAGTTGCACGCTCCTTTTAGTGGGTCATGTGGTATGGTTGGTTTAATACTGGCCCTCAGGTTTCATACCCAAAGTGACCTAAGTTCGAGACCTGGTCAGGGAGGATTATTATATATTGTTACGCCGACCGCCTCGTCTCTCTGCTAACAACACAAGGCAGGCTAGGCAGACGGCGTGCTATCCACAGGGTCGTGAACACTGAACAGCTCCAAGAGGCACCGAGCACCACAGCGTCCCAGAACACCAGGAGGGAAAACGCCAAGTGGCGAGGCAGGGCACGAAATAAACAAAGACGTCTTTCCTTTTTTCACAATTATTTACCCGTCCCTTTTTCTAAGGTACATTACAGGGGAAAACCACTTTTCACAGGCACGTACATTTTTAAAACAGGGAAACAAAACGTTTATCAGGTCCAAGGGCCCCCCAAGGTTTTTCCAACACACCCCCTCCGCTTTTGGGGCTTGTTCCTCCGCTCCTTCTCAAAACCCAGCTGCGTCTGCTTCCCCGGGCCCCTTCTTTAAATCTCCCCCGGTCCCCTTTTATGAAAACCCATTTTTCGCACATTTCCCCGAAAGACCCACGGGGTCACACCCCCCCCTACAGCAGAGACCCGTCGCTCGACTTCAAAACCTGAAACAAATCAAAAATTTAAAAAATCAGTTCCAAAAACCCCAAAAAAAAAAATCTTTCATCCAGCGGGGCTTTTTCGCTCTCGGGGGGCCTCGGGAGGGGGTTTGGGGGGCGCGTAGATTGGCAGGGGCCCCCCCAGAGGGTATCTCCTGCCCCAAGACCAGGTCGGCACCTTTGCGTCTGCTGCACGCCCTACCGTCCAAATGCTCGTCCTCTCTCGTCCGTCTGCCATCCTCACGCGCTACGGGGGCAAACGCACTTTTTTTTCACCATGGCCCCAGGAGTGTTTCCGGGCCCCAGGGTAACGCCACAACCGGTGCGCCAAATTTCCCTCGAGGAAGTCAGGCAAGGGGCCCCCCAAAAACCAAAACTCCTCGCCCCCCGACACTTTTTGGGATGTCCACTTCCTCACAAGTCCCAGCTTTGCCCCAGCGGGCACATTCTGGGCCTTTTCGGAGATTAGCTACCCCACTGTACAAACCCCCCCCGGGCCCAACAAGGCCCCGCCCAACCGCTACGCCCACCCACGCGGGTTTTGGAGGGCCCCACAGGCCCCTACCCCACGACCCTTTTGAATTTTTTAAAGGATTCTAACTCTGTCCGGGGGGCGGTGCGTCGCTCAGCCAAACTACCTCTGCACAGCCAACCTCGGGAAAGAAAGGGCACATTTTCACCGTGCACCTTCCAGCTTCCGTCCAAGGTCACCACCCCTTACCCGCTCAGGTAGTAAGGCCCGCAACAGTGTGCCAGTCGGCCCAACAAAAACCCGCTGCCCCGTGCTACCCCGCCAAATCGAGCCCCCTGGCCCCTTGAGCGCCCCAAAATGCCCCGTGACACCACACAGTCTCTGTGGTGCTCGGGAAATTGCTAGTGGAAAACATTCGGGCCCAGGGTCTTCTCAGCCCCAGTGTCCCTGTGGCGGCATGTTTTCCCATCTATTGGCCCTCCACCTCTCGTGCGGTTCGACGCAGTTTCCCCAGTCGGGGCCCGGAACCGAAGACGCTGGGTTTCGGCCCCCTTCCGATTTTTTCCGCCTGTCCCCTTCCTTACCTTGGGGACATGCACTGGGATGGTGCCATACCACCACGCCCCTTGCAGCACGCGGAAGGCACAAACCCATCCGGGTTTTGAAGGAGGTTTTCTCCCTCCCTTCGACCCGACTACGTCTGGCCCTACCTCTCCGCACCCCAAACCCAAGCCTTGGAAAGTTCTCGGGCTCCCCTTCCTCAATGCTATTTTCTCCACTTTACCCTTCGGCCCGGAGGTCACGGGGCAGCATGGCCCTGGGCCACTGTTGCCTTAGGAAAGCCTCGAACTCCAAGGCCCTCGCCAGCCCCACCTGGGGGTCTCAGGGTGTCCCTGCTTACGTAATTTGCGCTGCGGGCCCCTGTAAACGTCAAAAAAAATCACGGGCCCGGCCACGTCATCTCTTCCGCGCCGCGGGTACCCCCTCCTTACCACGCCTCCAATCCGCACCGGGGGGACGGTCTCGCCCGTCACAAGCCCGCTTTTTCGGGGGGCCCGATATACCTCCCGGTGGTGGGGCCCGAAAAGCGTTTCAAAACCCCTGCCCCCGCTGGTGTAAAGGGCTGTTGGGGGAAAGGGGCAGAGCCCCAACCCCCTTCCACCGCGGGGCCCCTTATCTGTTACCCCTGCAGGGCCTTCTCTCCCGGGGTCCCCCTTGGGGAGTGTCAGCATTTCAAATTGGGGTACATATGCCTCCCGGCCCCTTCCCGCTACTCCCCGGCTTACGCCTCCAGAATTTGGAGGGCCCAGGGGGGGCAGGGTGGGAATGCGTCCGTGAACTAACCCCCGGGGGGGAGGAAGGGGGGAGGGGGGCAACGAAAACGGGTTGCCGGGCCGGTTTTTCCGCCCCCTATACCCAAGGGAGTGGTTCCATGTTCCCCGCCTTCTGCAGCGACCCCTGGGGGGACACACGCTGCGAGGGCCCGGGGGTTTCCTCCACGGGGCCCCAAACAGACCCCAGTAAATCTACACTTTGGCATCTGTTCCAAACCCCGTCGCCTTCCGCTTGCAAAGTTCTACCGGGCTTCACTGCTCCCTCAGGGCCCCGACCTCACCCTTCAGAGTCGCACCCTTCTCCCTCGTTCACTCTTCCGCTGTTCAGGCCTTGTCGGTGTCTGCTGATTTCCATCTTCACAAGATGGGAAAGATTGCTCTGTAACACCTCAACAATTGGCAAAAGTTCCTTGCCTTCCTTTCCCGCATCCGACGAGATGGTGCGCCTGCTCGCGTGCCCCCTGTGCCTGCTCTTCTGCCCTTTGTCCATTTTCCCCCCCCCAACCCCACATGGCAGTGATCATTCCCTCTGGGTCGGCTTCACCTCACTCGTGCCCGCCTTAGTCATAGCCTCCTCTCCCCCCATGGGTGCCGCATCTTTGGACACATGAAAATCGGCGCTCTCACTATCAAACCAAATCCCCTCCTACACCAATGTTCGCCGGTTTGCCCGTCTCTCGCCACCAAAACCCGCAGGCTGGGGACGGCGTTTAATACAGGGCGTGAACCTGAACAGCCCAAGAGGCCCAGGACCACGGTCCCAGAAAACCAGGAGGGAAAAACGCCAAGGGCGACAGGGACGAAATAAACAAAAGACGTCTTTCCCTTTTTTTACACAGTTATTTTCCCGTACCCTTTTTTAAGGTACATTTCGGGGGGAAAACCCGCATGTCACACTGCCGTAAGCTTAAACAGGGCAACCAACTTTATCAGTCCAAAGGGCCCAAAAAATCTTCACAGGGGGCACACCCCAAATCCGTCTCTTCGCTTTTCCCCCCTCCCCGCCCCCCAGCTGCGTCATGTTTGCCCAGGTCCCTTTATTTTAATACATGCCCAGGTCATCCTTTTCAGTTAAACATGTTTCGCACAGTCTCCGAAGACCCACTGGGGTAGCATTCTATATATTGAGCCTTGCTTTTTCCTTTTCATTATTTCCTCAGTACATTGCTTGGTTTGAATTCTAAAACGTTTTCCCCCAAGGCCCCCGGGGACATGTGTAAAAACCCCCCCTATCATTACTCATGTTTAGTAGATAGTATGTCATGGAGCTAGTTCATCCTGTTGCACCCTTTTAGTACACATGTATATGTGTGTGATATATATTTATATATTTATTAAAAATATGTGTATATATATTTGTATTTTATTTTTTATTTAATTTATGATATATTGTATATTTTTGCATAAATATATTATATTTATATATAATATAATAATATAATATATTATAATTTATATTATATTTTTAATGTTTATGCATTTTTATATTCTTATAATTTGCATATTGTTTATAATTTTATTATTTAATTTATTAAAGTATATTTTTTAAAAAATAGATTTTATGGGATGAAAAATTTTATATATTTTATAATTTATTATATATACATATGTATATATATGTATATATATGTATTTATATTTATATATTTGTGCATATATATTTCTATATATGTAGATGTATATACATATATTTCTACATATATGTATATATATATTTGTATATATGTATATGTATATATTTATGTATATGTATATGCATGTGTATATGTAATATATATATATATATATATATATATATATATATATATATATATATATATATATAAATATATATGTATGTGTATATATACACATGTATATGTGTATAAGTTTGCATTTGTATATTAGTAATATATACATATATATACACAGGTGTGTGCATGCGTGCGTGTGTTTTTATATATATATATATTTATATTTATATATGTGTGTGTTTATGCAAGTACATATATATATGTGGAAGACAAATGAGTAATGCATATTATTTCAGGGTGGATTAGTTAAATATAACATAATAAAGTTAAATATATTTTTACCTCAAGTATTTATTTATTGTATGTGTAAAATTAAACTTTCATCATACATTTCCATGGGTCTGTATGGTATACATATATATGTGTGTGTGTGTGTGTGTGTGTGTGTGTGTGTGTGTACATAAAAATGTTATATAAATATATCTAAGATTGATGTTCTATTCCAGGAATCCTAGGGGAGTAGATGATTACATCCTAAAGAAGATACATGAAGAAAGCAAGAAGAAGTGTGAAGAATATTTAGGCTGTCCGGTTATTTATGAACTCATTGAGGTGGGTTTACTCTAGTTGAATTTGCAGCATTTTTTTTTTTTTTTTTTTTTTTTTTTTTTTTTTTTTTTTTTTTTTCAAAGCAGTCAACCCAATGTCAGTAGGATTATTTACTGTCCCCTTTAGACTTTTGTGAGGTTTGTTACATACAGATGGCTCCATGTGTGCTCATCCAGCAGTTGGCCCTAGTGACAGATCCTGATTTCCCCATTCCTTGAACTGGCAGGAAAATGTGTTTTTCTTTCCAATAGAACTAATACTGACATTATCATTGTTATTGATATTATGATTATTAAATTGTTATTAAAATATTAACATCAAAGACAATGAAAAAATAGGAATGAAGCTTTCAAAAAATGAAGGAAAAGGGTAAACAGAAGAGATAGGTAAGACTAATAGCTGACTCCTTGGTGACTAAGCACTTGTAGAGCCATCTGTGTGCAAAGACAATAGATAAACTTTTTTTTACAGAGGGCATGTCATTGTAATCTTGCCACCTGCTGACATTGGGTTAATAATGTTAGTTATTATCATTATTGACATTATTATTATTTATTGTAATATTATTTGAAAAAGAAACAATAATAGAATGATAAAATGATAAAAAATTAATCTTTTCAAAAATCAAGGATAGGTATGACTAAGGTGACTATACATATTTGGAGCCATCACTGTAAACACAATTCACTAAAATTATAGTAAACATAAAGCATCTTCTGTTTGCGTTATAAAATTTAATGCCATATTAAAGTTTAATCCATATCTGCAGTACTTGCACCGAAGATTCAAAACAAACTGCAGATGCACAAGTCTGTAATTATCAGTAAATATGCTGTTTTACATGAAATATCTGTAATTTATTTGTGCAATAATAATTGGCTGTCACCCACTATAATTTTAATATTACACCATAGTATTGGTAGTGAGACCTTTGTTGTAGAAAAATAAAGAAATATACACATATATGTTAGTATTATATCATGAAGATATATAATGATAATAATATGTATAGTAAAAATTATATGTATAAGTGGCATCAAAGAGCCTTTGAATTTTATAAGCAATTTAACCGAAAGTGACAAACAAAAATTAAATGTTTGTGCCAATTTATACTTGAGTTTTCTCACATGTGGTTAAGGTAGCCTTTTCAGGATGTTGCTGGCAACATTGCTCTAGTCATTTGATCATAAAGTATAACAGTGTTAGATAACTAATAGATTGATTGACTGATTGATTTTTTTATGTTATAGAGTATATAATTGCACTTTGTCTCATATATCATGTTTACATACCCCCCAAATGTTTTTTTTTTTTTTTTTTTTTTTTTTTTTTTTTTTTTTTTTTTTTTTTTTATTGTTTGCAATAGGGATCATATTTTGTAGAGGAACCTCTTTTTTATATGGAAGATATTTTTTCCTGAATCACAAAGGAAACTAATTTAGTCTAGAAAAAAAAATCATGTTTTATTTTATTTATATTTTTCTAATTTTAATTATGAAGAAATGGTGAACTGTGGATGGCAGTATCAGTACAATAAATTATAGTCATATAATCCTTGCAGATATACAACATATCATTTAAATTTTAGGAATTAGGCAAACACATGCATAAAGTAAGTAGATGGCAAGAGTTATATATATATATGTATATATATATATATATATATATATATATATATATATATATATATATGTGTGTATATATATGTGTATATATGTGTATGTATATATATATATGCATGTATATGTTATATATATATATATATGTATATATATATATATATATATATATTTTATATATATGTATATCTCAATATAATAATATATATATATATTATATATATATATATATATATATATTATATATATATATTATATTATATTAATATATAATATATATATATATTATTAATATATAATATATTTATAATATATAATTATATTATATAATATATAATATATTATATATTATTATAATAATTATATATTATATATAAATATTAATATATTATATATAGATAATATATATATATTTATATATTATTTATATATATATTATATATATATAAAATATATATAGTATATATATATATATATTTATATTATTATTATATATAATATATATTTATATATAAAGTGAGTGAGAGTCAATGAGTGTATGAAGTAATGATTAGTGATTGAGAGTGAGTGAATGAGTGAATTATTGGATTAAGGAATCGAACTGAAATATATTATAATTTTTGAGAAATTATAAAACCAATTTAGGAACCAGATTTCATCATGAAACTTTCAGAGAGCGTTGCCAATACCATAATCGTATTTTTAAAAAAATATGATTATGGTATTGGCAACACTCTCTGAAAGTTTCATGATGAAATCTGGTTCCTAAATTGGTTTTTATTAGCAAAATAGATCAAATATTGTGACCTAGGTAAACCCTATACACAGGTAATGCTTTTATTTCGGTCATTGAACAAGAATCTATGTGATTTTTTTGTTGGTGGAATTGAATAATTATTTTCTGGATGCATTTGGCATGTCTAGCATGGCTAGAACTTGAAGGTGGGAAATTGTCATTCTCTGTGGTCTGTGGACCTCCTTGGGAAGGAGATGTAACATGACACTCATCTGCCTCATACTCCATCACTGAATAATTTCACAGGATGCCACATCAAACTAAGCATAATGTTGAAAGAAGAATATGATAAAAGCAAGAATGAAGCGAAGAGAGAGAAAGGAAAGAGAATGAGTCACGCTGCCTCAGCCACTACCTCACCATCCACAGTCCAGCCCACAGCTTCCCTCGCGACCAGCCTGCAGCTACCACATCTTTCCCCTCTGGCGATCAGGATTGCTCCAAGTAGTGCAAAGAAGAGGTGGTTTTTCATCAAAAGTGACCAAGAAATAGACAAACCTGTAGCAGCAGACAAGGAATATCTCATAATCGAGAAGAACTATCTGGAATGAGTGATGTCCAAATTTACCTGTGGAAACTGTTTTGGGAGTGTCAGTACAGAGAATACAGGTGACTGACATCTGACAAACTATTATCCACTTGCATTATGGGAAAGACAAAAAATCCCAATGAACATCTGCATTCCAGAATGTGGTGTTATTGTTCTAAATATAAAAACGCAAACAAACAAATCTTGGACTACGCTCTGGCGCCAACTGCCACTGAATACAATGTTGGCTATGTAGAAGGCTACGTAGGCGAGTTGCTTGGATCCACACTAAGCAAGCTCACTGCCTCTCGCCTCCAGGAACTTGACAAAAAACGTGAGGTAGTGCAGCAGAAGAGGCATAAAGGGAAGGAGTAGGTAGTTACTGAGGAAGACTACCAGGCTGCCGCCTTTTCAATGGCACTACTGGACTTTAAGGTCTTCTCCTGTAAAACTTATTTTTTTACAAAGAAATTTGTCTATTTTTGTTATTATTTGAAATAAATATATTTAGTTTCAAACATTTTCACTTTTCCTTTTCCCTCTAAATTACCAGGATATCAGAATACTTGTGAGTAAAAAATATTTACACAGTTGCAGAGTTATGAGTGAAAACAGGATGATAGCACATATTCTACAATAGTTACTTCTTCAAAAGAGAAAAAAAAACAATCTGTTCTAAGAAAATGACTCAATAGAGTAGGAGATTGAAGTAAAGTATAAAACTTTCATATTTTTGGGTTATTCTGAAAGGGATTTAAGTAATTTACTCAGGTAGCACATGAATGAAACTTCATTATAAAAGTGACTTTTACATAAGGTTAACCAAAGCAGTATATTGCATTCTTATTTTCTACACGAGGGTAAATAGACGACAGTCCATTAATTAATTAATTGAGTGAGTGAATGAGTAACTGAATGAATGAATGAAAAAATATATGTGAGTGAGTAAATGAATTGGTGAATGAGTTCATATGAGTGAGTGAGTGGGTGAGTCTCTGGTAGAGGGGGGAAAAAAAAGGAACTGACCTTTGTTGTCCCCTGTTGACAAAGATAAAATGAATTAGTAATGGCTTCATCATAAATGAGAAAAACAAGTGTTATAAAATCTTGTGCAGTTGACAATTTCTAATAATATACATGCCTTACTATAAAAAAGTAACAGAAAGGAAAATATGTTACAACACAATATAGAGGTTTACAACTCCAAAAACTTCCAAAGCACTGCAAATTTATGATAAACAGTAAATACAGTCAATTAAGAGAAAATGATAAAGAGAAAGAAATATTGAAAGAAAAAAAGAGAGAAGGAGAGAGAGAGAGAGAGAGAGAGAGAGAGAGAGAGAGAGAGAGAGAGAGAGAGAGAAGAGAGAGAGAGAGAGAGAGAGAGAGAGAGACACACACACACACACACACACACACAACACACACACACACACACACACACACACACACACACACACACACACACACACACACACACACACAAACACACACACACACACACACACACACACACACACACATGCATACATAGACATACATATACGTACATACATATATCCATTGTAAGTAAGACTAGAGATGAACTTTGGCTGGTCAATGAAAGAGGTCTTTGCTTGCTGGGGTATTGTTGAAGGTAGATATGAGAACTCCAAGATACCCCCTTGTCCCCAGGTCGAGTACGAGGTGTTGGAGCTGGACCCTGTGTAGCTTGGCCCATCTGTCTTGTCTCTCTCCCTCTGTCTTATGAACATGTCCTTTTATCCAGAGGTTCCCTTCGGGGGCAGATGTTTACTCCCATGTGAAAAGAGAAAGTTGGGCGGACCTGTGTCCACTCAAGGAGGAAGGGTAGCTGCCGAACAAAGGTGTGAAGTATACCATCTGGCCTTGCTACGTATTGTTGACATTGATCTGCCATGCACAAGGCTCATCCTCAAGTCATCTGCAATTCTTGAAACATTGCAGTAGCGTATAGGGATACATGTTCTGTTTGGTATCTACTGATGGTTCCTGGTGATCCAGTGGTTGCTAGGGTCGTTGCATGCCAGGGTAGCAGGTGTGGTAGAGGTAGAGGTGCAACATTCAGTAGCAAGGAGAGTTACATCACCTTATGGAGCTGAAATATAAGTACCAGGCCAGTAAAAGGGCTAAGGAGAAGGAGGATATTGCATTTGTCAATCACCTTACTAAGTTGCAAGAAAAATAAGAGCATAATGAGAAAAATTTGCCACAAGAAAGGTAATGTGTCAAGTGAGGTGTTAATTACTTTGGATTTGTTAGGATTAGGAGGTTCAGTAGAGTATTATCATATTGAAAAGAGAAAAATTATTTGTACAAGAATTCCATAACTTTGGGCTAAATAGGCAAGTACTTATGCTTCGGACACAAAGCAGCTAGGCCTCAATTTAATTCTAACAATGCGCATCTCAGGTGCTTCAACTGTATGAGCATAAATGTGTGTAATTTCTCGGAGTGGAGGATGCAGGATTCCTTCGTTTATGGCCATGAACCGGGCTTGAAATTAACTTGCGGTGATAAACTAACAGTGCATGTCACAGGCGCTTCAATGGTTCGAGCATGAGTGTGTGTAATTTGTCAGTGCAGTGGGTGTAGGATTCCTTCATTTATGGCCATGAGCCAGTCTTAAAATAATTTGCAATGATAATAACTGTGTAAACCTATATAAAGCATGGTGTCTGCAATGTGTTGCCATTATTTGTGTTGCCATTATTTGCACTACCATTGGTGCATATTCACCAAACCTAACCCATTCCCAACGGGTAATATTCATAGTTGCCTGGGCCTCACTGCCGGGGGCTTATATCGTCGCCCTAGCATGCGCGACCACTCATGCCAAATACCAGCATCCCTTGCCGTTTCTTCGTAATACTATGAGCATATGTTGTATTTTCAGTTTTCATTATTTTCTAAAGTCTCTATTTGCCATACTTCCTGATAAATTGAGACTGAAAGATATTTTTGTTATATAGACAACATAGTTGATCATTATTTGGTCTATAGTCTAAATAAAATAAGCAGTGTGTGGCATCATGGAGTTGAAATCGTAGTAGTTTTTTTTTTTGGGGGGGGGGCATAGTAAAAATGAGAAAGTGTTAAAAACGACTTGATCACACTTTCAGTGGCAGAAAAATAACATTTTGCCATGATTGTAACTAAAAAAAACTCATGGCATGTCCATACATACACCATGGCATGTACGTACATACCCCCAGCAGATAGTCCAGCCATGCCATGGCATGTGCGTACATGCCACCCGTCGGCAAAGGATTAAATTAAAGAAGCATAACTTCCAGCATCATTAAAAACAAGATATCATATTGTGAGAGAACGTTATGAAAGTGATTTGGGTTCAGTTATAAGTCAAAGGAATGGCACTTAGTAAAATTCATAATCCAAAAGTGAATTCCATGTAGAGTGGGCAGGTAGGTAGATTAGAGGTTAGTCAGGTGATCTAAATCTATGTGTGAATGAGCGACCGATTAGCACGGCAAGTATGAAGAAATAGTGATATAAAGAACACAACGATATACGTGTATACACAGAATATAATAATATGCAAGTAGTTATGAAGTGATTACAAATAGGAATAACATATAAGAGAAAAAAATAAATAATTTCATTAATTCAAAGACAGTTAACATGAAAATTATGAGAACAAGTTAACATAACAATAATTAATTAAACTCGAA
>NC_051399.1:16340654-16343154 GCF_015228065.2 Penaeus monodon | reverse complement strand
GAGGAGTGCAGACCAGGGTGATATAAGGCACTGGCAAGGCAATCGTGGAAGTCGAGGAGGAAGTGGTGGTAGAGGCAGAAGTGGAAATACACGTTCAGCTTATTCAAATCATAGAATTATTGCAGAATCACATCCTTTTAATGTATCTGAATATAAATCAGCCCATATTGAAAGTGCTTGTACTACAAAGGCACATCAAGGTAAACGTGATCAAAGCATATATCAAAATGGTAGTTCCAACACTGCTTTAGACAGTCAAGCAGAGAGTGCTGAAATTGGAAACAACACTGGATGTGGAATTCGAAGGGGCCCAAAAAATCCAGGAAATCGACAGAGATATGGCACAGGTCGTGGAAGGGGACGTGGACCTCCCCCAGGTTTTGCTCCACCAAGTATCCGTCATTCAGACCAAGACTGGAGTTGACGATTGTGGCTTGCAGGGTCATTTCCACCCTGTTTCTCTTTTACTCTTTGGCTTCTTGTCATTGTATTAAATATAATCATTGTAACTTCTTTAAACTTAAAGTATTTTTCTTATTTGCCTTGCAAACAGAATGAATGTTGTAGACATAGTTTCAATAGTATCTTTGTGCTTCTACCTTCTATATCATTAAGTCATTGTGCAAAATGTTTGTATCTCGCGCATGTCTTGATTCCATTACTTTTACCTGATTTTATATATAAGATCTTGAAGAGCATTATCTTTAAAATTCCACTGAAAAAGTTATACAGAGCTAGAAATATTAATGGCATAAATTTTGTAGCATTGCATCTTTGACAGAAAATCATCATCACCCGTAAATTGCCAAAGGATCAGAGAGCATTCCATTGTTACCTGTATTCTAAGATATGGTTTCAGTGAAAGTCTATTTCACTAATATGGTGCACCCAATGTTGATATTGGTATCTTTTTAGATCCATTCCAACATAACAACTTAGTTAATATTTTTCTTAAAAGGTTGGTTTCTGTGGAAGCTTGTGATTAACTTGCACAAAGTGGATTCTTCTCTTTTAAAGATTTTGTTTACTTCTCTGCCTATGAAAATGGTAGATAATGGATATAGGAGACTCAGGCAAGATGGTTTAAGATAAGATTGAAACTATGAGATATCACCTTGACCCTCTGTAGAATTTTCTATATGTATAGTTGTAAGTGTGGGTATGGGTATGGGTGTGGGAGTGTGGGTGGGTGGGTGGGTGTGTAGGGTGCATGTGCGTGTGTAACAAAGAGATGCACACCCCCAAATATACCCACACTAACCACCCGTACGCACACGCGCACACACAAACACACACACGCACATGCACATGCACATATGCACACAGGCACGCACATGTGCACATATGCACACTTGCATGCACACACACACGCATACGCACACATACACATACATACATATACATACATACACACATACATTAATAGGATATAATATATCCCTTTTCTATTAATGTCTTTTGACTTTATATATAAACTATATTATCTTTGTTTTGCTGTTGTCAGGAAACTTCATATTTATTGTCATATGTTTTTAGTATTTCTTTTTCTTTCTGTGACAACCCTATTGATTTGTAAAAGGAAATATATTTTTGGACTTAAGGATTTGGTTTCTTCAACTTTCTAGTATTAATGACTGTCCATAAAATATATTGCACACTATATAATGTGCTGAAGATATTGAATATGAACATGTCAACTGATTTGTAAGATATATTTTATTTATAAATACATTGTTCTTTTCTTGACAGATACATCAAGCTTTTTCTTATTTAATACCAAAAACTGTTATGTAGTAAGGGATGGAGTCATGATGCTGAACAAAGAAACCTAAACTAAAAGCTCTTATTAACCACTGCTGGGGAAAATGCATAAAAAAATGGAGAAAAAGCTGTGCTCTTTTGTTATTTCTCCTTCCCTTGAATTGGCAGGAAAAACATATTTTTTACTAATGCTATGAATATCGATGGTGTTATTTTTATTATAATCTTAATTACTAAAATGTTATAAACATTAGTAACAGCAGAATAAAAAACGTAAAATATTTTCATAAATCAAGGAAAAGGGTGAATTGTGTCAAGACAGCAGTATCGTAATTAGTCATTGGTGACCTATACAAGTGTTAGCCATCGTGTAAAAGCAATAATAAAAGTAAAATTCACATAGGATGGCATGATGCAATGGGTTAAAGAGAGACTAGTTTTAGCCTTTAACCTATCTTCCAGTTAAATGAGAACAAAAAGTCCCAATGTATTATAACATGAACAGATTGAAAAGATCTTTGTATATAAGTCTCTATCTTGTATCTATATCTATATCAATATATATAAAAATATATATATATAATTATATATTATATATAATACTTATATATACATATATATATATATATATATATAAATATATATAATATATAATATATATATATATATATATATAAATAATATATTATATATTTTATATGTATACATATATAATATATATATATATATATATATATAT
>NC_051399.1:16318154-16338154 GCF_015228065.2 Penaeus monodon | reverse complement strand
AAGTTTTTCGTTATCAACATCATAAAATTACAAATAAATCGATTTAGAACTACCGAAAAAAACTGAAAAAACGCGGGCCCTAAGCGCCTCCCATCATACCTTTTCCTTCGTCTATCGACTTTAGTTTCGGACGTCACACTCCTTTAAATATTTTGAATACATTATATTTTATTAATTGATATTAATTACATTTAAAAGGATACCTGTGTTTACGCCTTCGTATTCAATTAAACGTAAACAAGCAGTAAACAGACTACATAGAACATAATATAAATTTCCGTAATATTCTTTCGACCATTCACACACATTCTGTTAACAAAACATGAATCTGTCTGAGATGCTTCCAGTATCTCGTTCGTCATAGAACACTTTTGGAGGCCTGAATATGCCCAAGGTTAAAACATAAATAATCTAATAAAAACAATAATAACTATTGTTACCTGTACATGACAATGAAAGGAGTTAATTAATAGCGTAGGTATACCCTAGATAAACCTGAGTTCCGCTCTTCTTAGCCATGGCCTTAATAATATAAAAGCAATTTCGCTAGGAGTGTAGAATTTCAAGAGAAATATTGCTAGAGCATGACGTTCTCCTGAAATGTTAACATGTTTTCCCATATTGCCTAAGTACTGAGAGATATTTCTAAAGATCACATTATGTCATAGATGTAGAATATCTTATATCACATTACATATCCCCATAATAAATGGAAATTGAAAAGAAAAAATGCATATGTACATTATATAATATATACACATTTACATATACATATGTGTGCCTATGTAATATATATATATATATATATATATATATATATATATATATATATATATATATATATATATATATATATATATTAAATATATATATATATATATATATATATATATATATATATATATATATATATATATATATATGTATATGTGTGCGTGTGTGTGTGTGCACAGAGACGCAAATACATTTAGCCTCGTCCGGGCTATGCCCAACAACTGCTACTTCTTGTGCCTGGGCAGGGCGCGACCCTTCGGATGAGAGGCCGACAGGTTACCACTGTACTAGTATTCAGTCACTCATTTGAAATTTGCGAAGTTCTGGCTTCGCCTGGGCCTTCATATATATGGCCCGGCGTAGCTAAGGATAAATAAGTTCGATATGCGAAGCTTAGCCTCGCCCAGGCTATGCCCATGAGGGGAACCTGGCCTGTGTCGACTAATGGCAACTCGCTCATGTGTGTCAGCTGGTGCTGACTCCACTGAACCCTAGTCCTTACCCGCCGTGGTACCCAGCCACAGCAGTAACATCCAGGTGACAATTGCAACTTCTTGCGCCTGGGTGGGGTGCGAACCGCGGACCCTTCGAATGAGAGGCCGACACATTACCACTGTACTAGCATTCATTCATTCATTTAAAATTTGCGAAGTTATGGCTTCGCCTGGGCCTTCGCCTGGGCCCGGCCTAGCTAAGGATAAATAAGTCCATGAGGGGAACCCGGCCTGTGTCGATTAATGGCGACTCGCTCATGTGTGTCAGCTGGTGCTGACCCGGCTGAACCTAGTCTTTACTCGCTGTGGTGCCCTATGGCATATACGTAAGTCTATTTCTGTAATAGACCATGTGGCTCCAAATCCAAAATAAGAACTAATGACCCAGCGAGGACGTAGATGACAATTACATCTGACCTCGTCTGGCCCGACAGTTCGTGGTAAGGTAAGGCGTGGTAAGGTCGGCCTAGCCCTCGCCCTCAGGACGGGTTGACCCTACACCCCGACCCGCGCAGCGCTTTTACCCTAAGCCAGGTTGTAGCATGTGTTCATCCCTTTACAAGTGTTGTGAGTCCTATGGACGTTGACTACCATTACTGTTCACCGTTGTAACAGAGTTCTCATAGACTCTTACAGACTGGTGGCAGGGTGGTCGCTGCATCCTTTCAGCTCACAGCACAAACGCCAAACCTTCGAAGAAAAAAACGCTCGACCGCTCCAACACATGTTAAAAAAAAAAACAAAAAAAAAACACGTAAGTACACGTTTCGACCCTTCCCATTTTTCTTATTTCTTTTCCCTTCCTTCTCCCATAAATGTGTTAAGCCGTTGGTTTTGTTAGGTAAAAATGCCAAGTGACAGCAAATGACGCATTCTCACATTATTCTTTTGACCTCAGATCGCATTACCGTGTGATCACGGTATGTGGTCAATAAACACGAATATCATTAATTAGTTAAGTAGTAAATTAATTTCTCTCGTTTTTTTAGATTTATGTTGTTTCAGTTGGAAAGAATTCAATGCGTTCGTGATTTTATCTTATTATGAATATCATTTCATTTTATTTCCTTCCTCCCCTCACCCCGATCTGACTGCACTTTCTATTTTGCTTGTGGTTGGTTGGGACGAGGAAAGGGTCAATAGATGACCGTTTATTTTTCCTGTCTTGACCTGACCTCACTTCTCTTTTTCCGGTCAGTTGGGACGGGAAAGGGTCAAGGCTCATTTTTCCCATAATTTGGTTGTTGTTTTGTTGACACCTGGGGATTAACTATAGCACCATTACATTGCTCATTGGTGACACGTTTTATTGGCACTAGAATGGAGCTTGAAATGCGATTTTATTAAAATTTATTATATTGAATATAGCATAAGATCTTCCCCCATATAATAGCGCACAGGTATGCCCAATATAACCCAGGGTTGCGTAAATCGCCTAATAGATCTCTGCTCCATCGTTCGATAGCAGGTACAGTTAAACCGAAGTTATTCGTTCGATCGGCAACTTTGAGTCAGTGTGAGCCACGGTTACGTCCGTTAATTAATGTAGGAATAAGGTTTAAGCTAGAATAATTATTCGCTTATTAATCACACCCTTCTTACCCTCTTGAAGTCGCTTGCATATTTTGGGTGATTCCCAAGCAGTCGTGTGATTTGTGAATATCCCTAGGGAATGTCACAAGTGCCCATCACAGATACACAAAAAAGAGCAGGTTATCTATAGATTTTCCTGGCTCGATTCGCTTCAGTGTACGGCATTTTGGATATAGGATCCTCCCCTCCCCCCCCCCCCGTCGATGAAGTCTAACATGTATAGCTAGACATGGCTACCTCAGCAGTTCAGATTTTCAGACCCCGAGAAGATTTGCTTGCTAAAAAGCTTGCAAATATTTTTTCATGTCACCATTAATTAATGTGTACATTCTGTCGCATATCATTAAATGTTGAATTCAATGTAGTAGTTCAAAATAATTTCACATAGCTAGCATTGCTAATTTACCTCAATTTTGTAATAGTGAACGTTAATATTCGTGTTTGTGATTCATTCTCTGTGTGAGGTCACTCATTTTCATTCTCAGTCATGTTCGCTGTCGCTCACACATGCACACATGCACACACTCACTCACTCATCCATGCAGGACAAAAGACACTGAAACCTTTTCATTAATAGGGTTTGCTGCTGTCATAGCGCCGGCATAAAGATCTATTATATATCTCTTTTGCCTGCGATTTTGTCAGTCGTGATGAGTGACTCATACATGATGTACAAATTACATTTATTTCTTCTCTGTGCGACGACAATTGGTTCAAGTAAATCCTAGTGGATTGCCGTTGTCGTTTCCCTTATCTACTCTCATATCTATGAGAGACGGTTGGTAGTTCAAGACAGGTCCATGCAGATCGCTACTGACGTCTCCCTCTCCTATTTTCTTCTTTATCTTGTGAAAGTAAGACACAAAATCAAAAAAAAGATGAAAATAAATTAAAAGCGCAATTTTATATAAATAACCAGCTAGTGGCACTTAACACCCCCTCATCTCTGTTGCCTTTCCTTTTCTCTTATCATCTGGCCCTTATGTGTATGATCTGGTTCCCCGACTACATATAGTAGTCAGACCGACAATAACTGACACGGCACCGAAGGGGGATTCTGCTGTGGAACCGGTCACTTTAGGATGCTGTGGAAAGGCTGTCACCGGAAGATCGCTAGATGCCCGCAGACCAGGATGTTCGTCAGAGCAGGTGTTAAGCCGTCCCATAATGTAGTGGACAGGCGCTACCTCCTGGGACGCCTGTAGATCCAGCGAGAACCAGGAACTCGCCAGCGCAGGTACCAGTCTCCCCAGGATGCTGTGGATGGGCGACGCCTGGCGGACGGCCGCAGATCCAGTCAACTCCAGGTCACCCTTGAGGCAAATCTAAGGCGCGTCTGCGCATCGAGGGCGACCGGCCAGCTCTCAGTGCGTAAGGTGCGAGTACCCTACGACCTTGAAAGCGTGCCTGCACTGGAGGTCACTTGCTCGCGGCATTCTCGTGGGAAGTGGGTTAGGGTGTGTGGCCCGGGATCCCACTATAGTGAACAGCAGCTGGATTCTCGGCTAACCGGGAAGGTCGGGATAAATGTTAATAGTGTAGGCGCCATCTGCGTTGTGCTCTGGGCACGGCCTCCTCGACCGTGACTCCAGGGCTATCCCACGGCTAACCTGTGTTGAGGTTGAGGCTCGAAGGTGGCCACTAATCGGGCTGGCCATTCCCGACTGTGTCAACAAAAGGTTCCCCTTCGTCGGCAGCAAGACTTACAGAAAGGCGCGGCCCTGGCGGCCACATCACGATTGGGTTAGCACCACTGGCCGTGACATTTCTTTTCTTTGTGGTCCTGGCACGAGTACTAGCAGCAAACGTCACGTGTTGTGCTGGAAACCGAAACCAGTGGGATGGTGGGGAAGGATAAAGGATGTTGGGTTCACACTATGGCGAAGGATAATGAGGAAGCGAGGGTGAGGTTATGGCAGTCACGAAGCGTCAGGTGACGAGGTGAAAGTATTTAAAAACGGGTCGTGAGGGCTGTGGCAAGGGAAGGTTAAACTATTTATTTAAGAATAAAAAAAAAACTCAAAACCAATTGAAAAAATAAGTTTAAAAAAACAGAACGAGAACACAAACAAAATAAAAATTGAACAAAACAAGGGATAGGGGAAGGGGAAAGAGGAAAATGAAGGAGTAGAAGGTGTCTTCAAAGGATGTGGCCAAGCCTAGACAACTGCATCCACTTCTTCGTCCCAAGTCGAAGAAAAAAGATCATGGCCTAAATACCGATCTCCAGCCGGAACGAAAAATGGTGTCGAGTCTGTCCAGCCAGTCAGTATGCCAAGCACGGAGTGTGTTGGTCTGTTTAAAGACCAACCTACGCCACTCAATGTTCAGTGGAAGCAGAGAAGCTTCCTTGTGGAGTTTAGATGATGTAATAAATTGATCCCAATCTACCATAAAGATCCATCTGAGTGCTGTATTCTGACCAAGCTGGTTTTTGCGCTTGATAGTGTATGCTTCTTGTGTGAGTGCAAGTGGTGTGTATGTGAGGAGAGCTTTTGAATTAATATACAAATGAAATCGAAAGGTTAAACCAAAGACTGTACAAGAAGATCTGACTTTGAGAGGTGCTTGTAGTCTATCGAAGGCGTTGAGGTAAATGTTGTCGTAAGGAGGAAGTTTTCGTGGTCTTAAAAAGAGAACTTTTGTTTTTGTCGCGTTAGTCTTGATACGCCATTTATGCGCCCATCTCGAGATGGTGTCAAGTTCGTCGTTAATACGCTGAACGACACCTGAAAGCGCATTGTGTTGAGCTAAGTGCGTCAGCATAGAGGATAGTGAGTGAGTCTGTGTGTGTGGGGTCTGGAAGGTCTTGTCTGAGAGATTTGCGAAGTTCTAGCTTCGCCCAGGCCTTCCATATATGGCCCGGCCTGTGTCAGCTTTTTATGGCTGTCTCATTTTGTTCTCTGGCACTCAGTGCTAACCGTGGTGGTGGGATTGCCAGCAGGCGCTCCTGCATACGCCTGCCAATGTAGGCTAGTCTGTCAGCAAGCTCATTCCCTCTGATGCCAATGTGTCTGGGGACCCAGTTTATGATTATTATTCTACCCTGAGCAAGAATCCTATGTGCCATTGTGAGGATAATAGTCAGAAGGTATATGTTGTCTTTGGGTGAGTGCTGCTTAAGACAGTCGATGGCTGCCCTGGAGTCTGTATGTATGACCACTTGTCCTTCCCTCAGGGATGCGTGGCCTAGGACTTCCATGATTGCAACTGCCTCTGTCTGTAGCGAGGAGGCGTTGTCTGTTACCCTTATGGATTTTGTGACATTCCTTGCTGCAAAGCTGGCACCTGCAGTGTGGCTCAAGGGATCGACTAATCCATCCATGAAGTATGTTTTACTACCCGGAGGAGTGATAGCTGCAATGACCCTCTGGGCTTCTGCCTTCAGACTAGGCGTGGGGTATTGAATCTTTTTCAGTGTTGGGCCCATGATGGCAGGGCTTCGACAGAGTTAGGGTGGGGGGAGTCCATGCCCTTGGCAAGAACCGGTTCTCTGAGCTGATGGTGTATTAACACCCTGGCTGTGTGAGACAGCCAGGAGTTTGCAAACAGCTCGTTGTCTTATTCTAGGCGTCTGACTATTTTTTGTCTTAGGCTTGTATTCCTGGGAGCCTGGATGACCTTTGACAGGAATTATGCTGCCATTAGATCGATTTGTGAGTCCAGGGGGAGAAGGTTTGCCTCCATTAGGAGGTTGAGGACCTTCATCCACCTTGGGACACCCATAATGATCCTGGCAGCTTCATTTTGGACTGTCTCCAATTTGTCTTTGTGTTTTCTCTTTGTGCCCATCAGAGTGAGTGAGGCATAGTCTACAATGGGCCAGACGGCATGTACATAGAATGATCTTAGCACTTTGTGTCTGGCTCCTATGCATCTCCCACTCATTGCTCTCATGACAGGCAGTCTTATTTTGGTTCGGCCAACCAGGTACTGGACCTCCATCTGGAAGGAGAGGGTCTGATCTATCCTTACCCCAGAGGAAGTCCAGAACCCATTCCAAGTCCATTCCCTGGATTTTCAGACTTGTGTCTTGAACTTTTTGTCTCAGAGCCATGGCTTTGGATTTGGCTGCAGAGATCTTTAGTCCTGTCCTACAACACTCCTCAGACACGAGGTCCAGACAACGCTGGGCTTTATTTAGGCAGTATTGTTCAGTGGAGATGACCGCAAGATCGTCTGCATAGGAGATGATCTTGCACCCCACTGGGAGATTTATGTTGAGGATACAGGACATTGATGTGTTAAAAAGGGCTGGACTGAGAACCCCATCCTGTGGTGTTCCATTTAGTAGTGGCATGTGCTGTGATTGGTGACCTTGGAATTTGACTTTGGCTGTTCTATTCCTAAAGTAGTCACCTATCAAAGCCAAGAGCTTACCTCTGATTCCCTTCTGCATCAGGCTCTCCTAAATAGCAAGAGGACTTGCTAATTCAAAAGCCACAGATGTGCCCCTGGTGAAGTGTTCATGTGGGGGTTTAATTTTCCATTGGAGCCAGTTTAGTACCATCCTCTCGAGCGTATTGGCCAGACAGCTGAGGAGAGAAATGGGGCAGTACTTCCCTGGCTCCTTTGGTTTAGGGATGGGAACTATGGTAGCCCACTTCCAACTCTGGGGTAGAGTGGATGTTTACCAGGACTTGTTGATGAGTTGCGGGAGTGTAAGCTCACCTGCTAGTCCTAGGTGGGAAATGATGGGGTATGAGATCCCATCAGAGCCCGGGGCTCTGTTACAATTGGTTTTATATGCATTTCTTAGTTCCCTCAGAGAAAAGATAACATCTGAGTTATCGGGTTCAGCTGCCCTTTCTCTGATATGAGTAAGTCTGTCTGGTTGTAGGCGTTCTTGTTTTGCCCTCGGTTTGGCTGGCAGGCTGTTGCTACTTGTTCTCACAGAGAACTCGTGCGCCAGTCTGTTCACCTCTGCTTGAGGGTCATGGTGCGTGCACCTTAGAGCTCAGCGGCTGGTAACCAGCCTGACTCATTGCCATAGCTCTGAGAGGGTGGTATGGTGGTCGAAGGACTCCCACCATTCCAGCCACTTTTCCTGCCTGACTCTGTTAGCAGTTTCCTTGGCATCCCCGACAGACTCCCTTATGAGTAGCCCTCCTAAGTTTGTCTGGAGTTCTTTGCCTACAGAATTGTTTTTCAGCACGTTTACTCTGTGGTAGACCTCCTTAATCTCGTCATTAAAGTACCAGGCGTCTTTGTGATTCCTAGACCCAGGCCGAGTTTTGGGTATGGTCAGTGAGGCTGCTTGATCAATGGCATTTACAAGTCTGGCTTCAAGCACTTCCACATTTTCACTTTGTGGGGGTTCATTGCATCTCAGACAGTGGGCCAAGGCGTTCTGAAATGCCTGCCAGTTGGCCTTGTCTGTTTTCCATCTTGGATTCGGTCGTGGTATTTCGGCTGGGCCACTATCCATGAGAGTACTTATAGTGCCATAATGGTCACTTGTGATGGTCTCATCGACACACCAGCTCCATCAGAGTCGCAGTGGCCAGGGTGAGGTCTAGGACCCCTCCTCTGACATGCGTTGGCTTTTGAGTACTGAGGAGAGCGATCTCAGAGAATATCTCAAGCACATTGGCTATGTCATGGCCAGCCGTATCTGGTGCCCGGCAGGGAGCCAGGATGGGGCGGTGTGCATTGAAGTCTCCCCCTATGATCACTCAGTCATGTGCTGCAGAGGCACAGACCTGACTGATGTCTAAGCTCCTACAGTTTGGCCAGCTGTACACATTGTATAATTTCAGGGGCCCCCCGGCCAGCTGAATCTCGACGGCAAGAGATTGAACATCGTCTCCACAATGCGGTGCATCGGTTATTGCTCTGACAAGGGTGATCAAGCCTCTCTTGCCATCAATGTGTGGCAACATGAAGACATGATACCCTGAGAAACGAACAGGTCCCACTGTTAATGTCTCCTGGAGGATGACAATGTCAATGCTCCTTGAGCGCGCTATTGCGTGGAGGATGGCATTCCTTGCCGGAGAAGCCATTGATGTTGCACTGTAGTATGCTCAGATTGTGTTATGATATTACTTGGTGATAAATACATCAGTATTTGTATATTGTATTCAGATTAACTGGTGTCAGAGTCTGACAACTCCATTGCGGAGTCACTCACTGCTTGAGGGTTCTTTGTCTGTTGTCAGGCTATCCCTGGGTCCACTGGAGGATGGAGAGCCTTTGGTAGCTCTGACTTTGGTTGTTTGGGCTTTTTTCTCAGGCTTTTTCTGTGTGTTTTTCTTTGCTGGCCTTGCCTGGGCAAGGTCAGCGTGCTCTGGCTCTGGCTGCACAGATTCAGCCTGGTTTGGCTCTGCCAAACTGGCATGGCGACAGTCTGGGTCATTGCCGTCATGGCGATCGTGACTGCCTTCTCGGCCTCTTCACTCGACCTCCCCTGGGCTGTTGCTACTGCTGTGATGACAGCAGTCAACAGGAGAGTCATATCTTCCTCATCAAAGAGGAGATCTTCATTTCTTGGGGAGGGTTTTGTAGTGCTCTTTGAACCTTTATTCCTGTGATTTTTCTGCACTTTTTTCATTGTCGGAACTCCTTTTTGTTGGAGATATCCGGTATCGGCTGGGGGGCGGCTTCCTTCCTCTTAGGAGATCAGGGGTCCTTTTCACTTTTGTTCTTTCCCAAGACATAGGTGCTTGGGGGAGCAGGAACAAAGTCTGGTCGCATTTTGGCAACCTCTTGTCATCTGAGGGCCGCCTCTTTCCTGACAGAGCAAGCCAGGCTCCAGGAGGTGATGCCTTTTAGTACAGCTGGGACATTTGGCTGTTGTGTCCCTCTTTTCCTCTTTGTATGCCTCGAGGCACACCTCAGTGTTGTGTGCCTTACCACAGACACTACATTTAGGTTGGCTGTGCAGCTAGCCTGGTGGTGATCTCATTTTTGGCACTTGAAACATCGAAGTGGATCAGGCACATATGTTCTGAGGTTGTAGGTGCCCCAGTTACCCAGATCAAGGGTAGTTGCTGGGGTACCTTTTATGGTCACCAGGACTTGCCTGGTTGGAGTCTTCCCTTTCGACATTCGGGAAGCCTCCATGACCTGTGGGTGTGATGTGATCACCTCCACATCATATGAGACTGAGAAGCCAAGTAGCACCATCTTGACTCTCTTATCCTTGGGAATCAGTGGTGAGAGACCCACTTTCCTCCCATCTTTCAGTTCCTTCGTTTCAGGAAACTCAGGGTAGCTTGATCTTTGGGCATAATGATTATCTCCTAATCTCTGGCAACCCGGATCGACAGCTGGATTTTACGATGCAACTCCAATGCCCTGACCAGTTGGTAGGCATTGTCGAAGCCTTCGGGTTTGACTGGCACTTTGAATTGGGGGAAATGTCTAGGGGGTCCAGACTCTCCCTCAGAACCCGTCTCCGGTCTAGGACGTTTCGGCCCGCTCTTTCGGCTTTGGGGCTTGCTCGTGGGGGCAGCAGCTGATTCAGCTGGTTCAGCTTGTGCTCCTCCCTCAGTCAGGGAGGTTGTCTGAGGGGAACTCAGAGACTTCCCTGGTTTGGGTGCAGGCCTGGAGAGGCCAGCATGAGAGTCCATTTGTTGGACAATCTGATGGACAGACATATTGTATTGTGATGTTTTTTGTCTTGTCAATCTTAGCAGGCGTGATAGAGTCATCCTGTGCACGGGGTTTTCTTTTGCCACCAGGAGGCATGTATGACTTCAAGGTGGCTGCCATGGTCTAGGCCTTGCATGGGTCATCAACGTGTGAGTCTGTCTGTGCTGTTAATTTTTCCATGTAATTGGCCAGTGCTTCATCCTCTCACACCCCCACCCACCACGGAGCCCAACAAAGGGAAGCTGAATGTTAGAGCCAGTGTCTAACGGCTACAGGGGTGATGAGAGGATATACGCAGCCAATAGCCATTGTAGTGGCACTCACGGACCAGTGTGAGTGCCAATGACTGCTTGACCCTAGCCTCCCGAAGGAGACCAGACGATTGACCTGACCGGGCCACAATCAGGCCGCCTGTCTTGCTGGAATAGAGGACCAAAGAGGTGTGTTGCTAGCCGCAGGGTGTACTCATTCACGACATCACTCAACCTCCTTGACTCCTGTCTCCACAGTGCACAAGGCTGCCACGCATGGCAAATACGTGCATAGGTGTAAACCCCTGGGGAGAGACTAGAGGAGACTACAGGACACCATTGTTTGGAACCCTTTGGCTCATCCCTCTGAAGCAGCCACCCAAAGGTTGCTTCACCTCAGTGGGGGATGGAAGCTCTTGCACTTCTTCCAGGTGGTTCCTCTCATCCCTCTGAAACAACCACCTAAAGGTTGTTTCACCTCAGTGAGGGAGGAGAGGTCCTGTACCTTTTCAAAGTGAATCCCTTTTTTCCTCTGAAAACAGCCACCCAAAGGCTGTTTCAACTCAGTGAGGAAAGGGAGCTCTTGCACTTTTTTCAGGAAGTTCCTTTCATCCCTCTGAAACAACCACCCAAAGATTATTTCACCTCAGTGAGGGAAGAGAGGTCCTGCACCTGTTCAAGGAAGTTCCATCATCCCTCTGAACAGCCACCCAAAACTGTTTCACCACAGTGAGGGAGAGAAGCTAATTTTCCAGGCGGTTCCTATGGCGGGACGGGAGGGAAGTGTTCTGTCTAGCAACAGAACCAGGCTGTGGGCCTGACAAAGTGAGGGGCTCCTACCTGCCTATTTATTCCTATGCGAAAAACTAGAGTGGCCGTCATCAGATGGTCTGCCATACCAGTCCCTAGCAAATAGAATGGCAACTCTATGCACTTTGTTAGGGCAGGCACACTAAGCCCCCCAGACACACCCTCCCCTGCAGGAGGTAAAGGTCTGCCCACGTCCAAGCATATATATATATATATATATATATATATATATATATATATATATATATATATATATATATATATATATATATATATATATATATATATAATATATATATATATATATATATATATAATATATATATATATATATATTTTTTTTTTTTTTTTTTTTTTTTTTTTTTTTTTTTTTATGATGGGCGAGTGTAGAGGGGGCGGAGAGGTGGCTGTGAGAGTGTGAGTAGGCTACGAGGCCACCGGGGGTGATTAGTGTTTGTGTTTTTTGTTTCAAGGATGTTTGTGTAGAGTGGGTCGTCCGCGTGTTGGAGTCTCTCACATGTTTTCAGTGCTCGCGTGTGGGTGTGGGTGTATAGAGGTTTGTGTCTCGCATAGAGAATGTGCGAGGTTGTTATGATGGGGTTTTGAATGTTTTCAGCCAAGCACAGAGCTTTGTTATGGACAGCTTGTATGTTCAGTTGTTGAGTTTTTGATATGGTGTGTAGTGGTACTGGGGTGTATTCGAGTATGGCTCTGACAACGGTTTTGTAGAGTTTTAGTTTTGTTTGTGTTGTGCACTGTGAGAATCGGTGTAGTTTAGCAAGTGTTGTGGTTGCCTGGGTTATGGCTGTTTTGTGTGTGGTGTTATGCCCCATCTATTGAAGGAGACACCGAGTAGTTTCCCGGAGTTGCCATAGGGAATCTCTGTGTCATGCATTTGTATGTTTGGTGGGTTGAGTTTGGCAATTAGAAGGATTGTGAATTTCTGAGTGTTTGTTTGTATTTTCCACTTTCTTTCGAATGTGTTTATGTTTGTGATGGCCGTTTCTGTGGCACGTTTCATGATATGCTTTGATTTGCTAAGGTGTGTGTGGGTTCCAAGATAGTTTTCAAGGCGAATGATTGCTGTTCTGTTGTTGAGGAACTTGCAGAGTAGACGAGTGAAGTTATGTGGTAATTGTAGGTTTATGTTTGTGCTTTAGTCCATCATGCCAAATTTTGTCTAATGCCTTGCTGATGTCCCTGAGAATGATGTTTATCTGTTTTTTGTTGGCGAGGCCGAGGGCTATTTCCTCATAGGAGAGGGCTATAGCACTTTCTGTGCCTCTATGTGCTCTGAACCCGTATTGGCGGGGTTTGTGGATGTTTGTTTATGGTGTGTGTTGAGTCTGTTTGTTATGATGCGTTCGTGTATTTTCCCAGGGACTTCGAGCATGGAGATCGGTCTGTAGTTGGTGACATAGTGGACTGATTTGTTTGGTTTGGGAATGAGTGAAAGTGTTGCTTTCATGAACAATGACGGAAATAGTCCTGTTACCAAGGAAGCATTAAATATGTGGCAGAGTCTGTGTGTCATGTTAGGGGGGAGGTGTTGGAGGATTGTTTTATTTATTTTGCGAGGCCCAGGTGTTTTGTTTCTGGTGTGTTGTATAATCTCTACAACTTCTCTCGGTGTGATTGGTGTGTTGAAGATGTTTGCGCTGTCAAGTGTGTTGAAGTTAATGAAGTTATTGGGTTGTAGGAGGTGTTGTGACTGTTCTAATGCCTCCTGTGCTTCGTTTTCTATGTCTGTGTCAAACTGTTCATTTTCGTTGTCTGTGATTTGGATTTTCTTTGCCAGAACCGTCTGTGAATTGTTTCCATGTCTTGTGTGGTGTCAGTCTTTTCGTTTTGTTCATTGTAGATGTAGGTACAATGTTGTTTGTGTGTGCCCATGTTTTTTTTGTATGCCATCCAGAATTGTTTTGGGTCTTTGTGACTTTGGCAGAGTCCAAGACGTGTCCAAGTCTCTGCATGTAGTTCTTTGTTTTCATTGTGTAGTTGTGCTTGTCTTTGTACCTTGTTCTGAGTTTTTGGTCCCATCCTCGGGTCTGTGCGAGGTTGTGGATGTTGGTGTATTGTGTGATGAGTGAGTGAAGAGTGTCATTTTGTTTGTGCTGTGGTATGGTTCTGTGTGTTGCTCTTGGAATGTGCATTTACCTAGCTCTGTTTATATCATCATACCAGGATTCTAGACTGGTATCAATGTCTGAGGCTGGGCATCCTTGGAGATCAGGAGTGTGTGTGTGTGTGCTTCTTTAAAGGAGTTCCAGTCTGCGTGTTTTAAACTTCCTCTTGGATGTGTGGGCACCATAATTGGGTTGTTGATAGTGTGGTAATTATGGGGAGATGATCGCTTGTGGTTATCTCTTCTAGTGATAAATATATGTTGAGATGGGCGTGTCTGTTTGTCAGTACAATGTCTGGTGTGGTTGCTGACCGGTTATTTATGAAGGTTGGGAGGTGGGGTCCAATGTGTGTTAGTGTGCCGTCGAGGATGCGTGAGACCAAGCCACGTCCTATGGCATTTGTTTGGATGTATCCAAATGTAGGATGTTGTGCATTCCAGTCTCCGAGTATGTAGGTGGGGTTTCCGTGTCTGAGAAGCTGGAATATGTCCTGATCCGGTATGTATGGGCGTCAAGGTGGTAGGTAAATGGTGGCTATGATGATGGGACCGTGTGGTGTGTTAATTTCCACCCCAATGAGCTCTGAGTTGAAGTTGTGTATTTTATGTTTGCTTTGATGGCGAGAGCAACGCCGTCGCTTCGTTCTCCGGTGTGGTTCATTTGATATGTTGTGTATGTGTCTATTTTTATTTTCTTGGAGTTGTCGAGACCGTGGCTGTTTATGAGAATTATGTGGGGGTCGTATTTCCTATATGTGTTGCAGAGCTCGTTCCGGCAGTCGAATGTCCAATGCAGAACATTATGCTGGATGATAGTGAGGCGCTGTATGATCGAGAGAGATAGGCTCATGGTTTGTGGTGTTTATCTTTGGAATAAAATCCGTTTTGTAGTTCGTTTATGTTATTATATTTTAGGATGGGGGTGTGGGGTAAGTCCAGCTCGCTAACAATTAGGTGTTTGTGTATGTTGTTGGCTGTCACCATGTCTCCATAGTTCGTGTTGGTGTATATACATTTCATGTTTCCTTTGGCGATTTCAAGTCCGATTTTGGTGGTGTCTTGGTGGTCAAAGCTTTGCGGGTTTGGTGTGTAGAGTCTGATGCCGTAATATGATGCCTCTCTTGCTGTGCCATCCATTAGTCTTTCTAGGCTGTTAGGCTTTGGGTTCTGTTGTTCTGTGTCAGACCCAGGTCTTTTCTTTTCCTTATCTTTCTTGTATTTGCAGCGAGAGATTGATCTGCTGCGATTTTTTGAGTGTGTTTGGGTTTGTTGTTGTTTTTGTTTTGGTCTGACTGAGGCTTGTGTGTTTTGTGTTTATTTGTTTTGGTTGTGTGTTTGCTAGTCTTCTATTGGTTTGGCAGATGTTTCTTCTGGTTGGAGTGGGTTTTCTTCCATACTTGTCCGGGCTACTTGTGTTGCGTCTTCCATTATTTGGTTAATCTGGTTGTCTAGAGCTCTCAGGTGAGATGATGGGCTGGTGGTATAGGTATGAGGAGGAGGGATGATCATCAGAATTCCCCAAGAGTCTTAATCACCAAGATCGAGTGGTGTTGATCCATGGTAAGGATAAGTCCAATATGTCCCGGGGGCCCGGCCTGTGTCGACTAATGCCGACTCGCTCACGTGTGTCAGCTGGTGCTGACTCGGCTGAACCTAGTCCTTACCCGCCGTAGTGCCCAGCCACAGCAACTATAACCTCCAGGCGACAGTTGCAACTTCTCGCGCCTGGGCAGGGGAGCGAACCGCCGATTTGTTAGCTATTATTTTTTTCTTTTTAGCCTTTAACAACTTCAAATTAAAAACATGGCCATGGTCACAGGTCAGGGTCGGTGTGTGTGTATGCTTATATTGGTGTGGGTGTTTCGTGTTCTGTGATTGGTAGTATTCTGGGCCACCAGGTGTGGTTTGTGTGAGTGTTTGTGTGTTTTTCAAAGATGCTGTTATATTGTTCGTCTTCTTGTTCGCGTAGTCTGGCCCAGGTGTTTTTGCCTTGTCTGTGTATGCGTGTGTTTAGTGCTTCCATGCTGTATGTTCTGTGTAGTGTTTCTGCTGAAATTCAGTCTCGAAATGTTGCGCCGTGTACCCAGAGTAATGCTTTGTTCTGTACTGTTTGCATTCGGAGTTTTTGTGTGTTTGATATTGCAACCAGTGGGATAGCAGTGTATTCTAGAATGGGTCTGACAGTTGTTTTGTAAAGTCTGAGTTTTTTAAGGGGAGTGCAGCATGAAAAGCGTTTAGTTTGGTTTGTGCTGTTTTTGCTTGTTATTCTTTGTTTAATGTGCTTGTGAACCGAAGTCCGAGAATGTTTCCTGTGTGAATGTATGAAATGTTGGTATTGTTCATTGTGATTGGTCGTGAACCTCTACGTGTACTAGCATTCATGAGCTTAAGGATATATATATGACTCCGCCCCCATAAATAGGGGCGGAGTCACAGGAAAGTGTAGAACGACAGTTTTTGACGTCGGAAATAAGGCCTATTGACATTGCTATCATTCTTATTGATATTATGATTATTAAATTGTTCTTAAAATTTTAATAACATCAACGACAATAAAATAGAAATGAAGCTTTCAAAAATGAAGGAAAGGGATAAACAGATGAGATAGTTAAGGCTAGTAGCTGACTCCTTGGTGACTAAGCACTTGTAGAGCAAGACAATAGATAAACTTTTATTACAGTGAGCATGGCAGTTTAGTCTTGCCACCCGCTGACACTGGTTTGATTTTGAAAATATATTTACTCTCGGTTTATTTGTAAAAATCAAAATTGTAATAATTGTAGAAAAGAAAGGCTATTGCTCGGAGCAGGCATACTTATAATAAAAACAATAAATCGTTATTCAAAACCTTGTTTAATCCCCAGAACAGAGATGACGTGCTTATGTGAGGTCCCGGTTTCCTCCGTAACGCTTTCCATTTTCTTTTAGCGTGATTTGTTAGCTATTGGGTAGTTCTTTCATTGGCTGTTTCCCAAACATTTTTTCATCGGGTTTGAGTTATATGAATTGCTTGGCGGCGGAAGGACTTCCATGTGGTTTTGGTCATCGAACCATTTCGTAACCGCCCTTGACGTGTATATTGAGCAGGTATCCTGCACAAATATGGTTGTTTCTGGGAAGGGCCAAAGGATAGCAACGTGCTGATGGGAGGAATATTTCTTCTAACATTTTCAAAATATCTGTGTAACTGAATCTCCCTTCTTTTTTCGGCGAGGTCATCAACACCATGCATGAAAATCCACTCCACGTGACCACTCCTCGGCGTAGATATGTCGTCTGTCACATCTGAAAGTAAGTAATATTTGATCAAAACATAAAACATGACGTGTAGGGCACTATCATGTATAATTCACACTGCTGGTCGAACTGGAGGCGATGTCGGCAATGTCGTTTGTTCAGCCTCTCTTTGATAAAGTTCTGTGATAAATCCCATCTACACGTAGTTTTCTTCACTAGGCGGCTTTTTAGCGGTAGGTCTTTATATGAATTTTATCTGCACTGGTGAAGGGGCATCCAGAACGGGGGCAGTCGTTCAGGGTGCCTTTCTCCCTCCCACTTCATTCACCTGTATACCAGCGAGAGGGAGATACCCGGCTCTGGTTATTTCAGTGGGAGGGAAATACATTCCCTCATCCCAATTATGCGGCCTCTGTTTGCAATTTCAGATTGCCTTGCGTTCACCTTGACAGCCTCGTTTTCACCTCAGATTTCCCATGATATTATGAAATATACCATCGGACATATTTTTTTTCTTGTTTAGCACATATAAGGTTTTGTTGCATATTCAGGAATTCATCATCATAAAAAGTATCAAATATACGATTTCATGTATTTTATTTTTAGATGATTCCTCTTTCTTCAAAATATTCAAGTTCTGGGTGAACAAACAAGTGTTTATATGACTTTTTACATACATGGAAATAAGTATTTCTATCGTAGAGTATGTATCAACGCATTGACATGCACTGACAAATAAAAGGGAAATTTAAATCGCATACGTGTCAGATAAAATTTTAAAAGTAGAGCGCGAGATTAAATTCTTATTTTATCAGAATGAACAAGAATTTTTTATAACAAGATATCAGATATAATACAGCACTTTCCTTGGGAGTATGTTCTTAGACTGTTTTCACCTTCCTTGGAACCACTCAGCTAGTGGTTGCTCGAGCAAACAAATAAGCAAACATGTATTTTCTCGCTCAGCTGATCTCAGAGAAACGCCACGACTTATTGAATAATAATAGCGAGAATTATGGGTAGATTTGATCACAAGATATAAAGCATTCAGAATAATACTGTTTAGCTACTTATCACCAAACATTGACTTCGTATTTCTATAAAGATTGCACGCACGCACGCACACACACACACACACACACACACACACACACACACACACACACACACACACACACACACACACACACACACACACATACACACACACACACACACACACACACACACTGAATATATCTACGTATTCATTGTAGCCCTACTACGATTTTTGTTCAGCTGATGTTCCGTAATGAAAAATATAATGTAACACCCTTTTTGTTTATTGAATCAGCGCTTCAGTGTTTGGTTCAGGCGAAAAAAACGGTCACTCCATTTGCTCGATTAGCCGTTGCTCGATATACATATATATATATATATATATATATATATATATATATATATATATATATATATATATATATATATATATATATATATATATATATATATATATATACATATATATACATAAATACAGCGCACAGCATAGCAAGCAAGCAAAGTTAAAAGAAAAGACCCGTTACCGGGGGGGGGAAGAAGATGGGAGAGGGGAAGGATAAGGGGGGGATCGAAAAGATGATTTAGTAAGAGAGAAAAGAGTTGGGGTAGCCTCCGGGCTAGTACAGTGGTAACGTGTCGGCCTCTCATCCAAGGGGTCGGCGGTTCGCGCCCCGCCCAGGCGCGAGAAGTTGCAATTGTCGCCCGGAGGTTACTGCTGTGGCTGGACACCACGGCGGGTAAGGACTAGGTTCAGCCGAGTCAGCACCAGCTGACACACGTGAGCGAGTCGGCATTAGTCGACACAGGCCGGGCTCCCCTCATAGCCCGGGCAAGGCTAAGCTTCGCATATCGGACTTATCCTTATCTTTGAGTCGGGGCTTAACCCAACATGCGGGGTAAAAGTTGGGGGCATAGCTGACAGGAGGAGGAAAGGAGGACAAAGGTCGGTAAGGGCGGCCTCGCGCCATCGGTGGTTTGCGCTGCCCTGGCATAGCAGGCACTCGCTTCGCATGAGCGAACTCACGGGTCGGCGAGGCCGCCGCGCCCGGGCTGCGGAAGCACTCGGCTAACGAGGGAGGATGGGAGCGGAAAAGGCGGCCTGTCCGGCGCCACCGTGCACGGACTTCTCTCCCATGGCAACGGTGGCGCCCTCGGCTAACCATTAGGCTGCAGGTTGAAGTACGAGTGAGATCGCTAATCAGAGGCTACCTCCCGAGCAGAGATTTCTCCCTGTCGGCGGCTCTCACCACGTTTGTGTTAACATCACTGGCCATGACATCTCCCCCACTCGCGTGTTGGCACTCCTTACGCCAAAGGAGCCACGGTCATGGCAGGGTGCAGGCGGCAGATGCCACGTGTCGGAATCCGAAACCAGTGAGATGAAGGTAAGGATTTGGATGGGGGACGCTAGTGCTATGGAAGGATATGAGATGAGGCGAGGGCGAGGTTGTGTGACACACAGAAAGAGCAAGTGCTTGCTTGCTTGCTTGAGATTTGCGAAGTTCTGGCTTCGCCCGGGCCTTTCACTTATGGCCCGGCCTGTGTCAGCTTTTTAGGGCTGTCTCATTTGGTTTTCTGACACTCGGTGTTTACCGTGGTGGTGGGATTGCCAGCAGGCGTTCCTGTAGCCATGGTGTAAGCATCTCGCATAATTTCTTTACCAGCACGACGGCTGTGTTCTGCGGGCTTTGTCTCAGGAATTGCGTGTGCACACAATTCTCTAAGTAATGTACAAGTGTGGCATTCGGCTCGCCGCAATGCATGCAACACCTCTCTTCACGTTCTATTGTTTGTATGAACAGTGGTAACCTAGGCGCATTCTGTGCAGAATGACTTCGGTACCTCTGTTGTTTATTTCAGAGAAGTGGGAGAGGAAGGGAGTTAAAAACGGGATAGGGCTCTCGTTAATTTATTCTAAGATGTAATTAAAAGAAGTGTTTTGTGGAACAACCACCTAAAGCTATAAAAAACGAAAGAGAACAAGGTTAAAAAAAGAACTAAATCAAAACGAAGAAAATTAAAACACGAAACTAAGTAGAAAAGCTAAAAGTTACGATAACTTGCTAGCTAATCACGCCG